>NC_051161.1:93661175-93681175 GCF_013339745.2 Dermacentor silvarum
TAAAGGCTCAAGACAGTACAAGAGGTACTTTTTTTAATATTCACAATACGTGCACATCTTGAATTCTTCGTAACTGCCAGGTCAGGCTACCCTTTAAGTACACTCAGGCATTAGGTTAAGAGGAATGCTAAGCAGAATTACACACTTCATCTAAGTGGTTCTGAGCCTTTAACTTGAGTGTACCATATTGTGGTGTTGGGGTTTTCTTTAAAATCTATGTATCGAGGAAACCGTATGAAAAAAAAATCTGCTTCCTCCCACACTTCCGGTGACTTGCAGTAATTTCCAATTGTTGCAAGGTGAATTTCCATGTTTCCATGGTTTTATTTAGGGCACTAAGTACCACTAGAAGTGCTTCACAAGTATTTCGCCCAGAGTCGTCTGCGTTACGTTGGCATAGTTAGCTAGGGTCGGTCATGCTGGAGGTATACGTTTATAATAAGTGCCACTTGACGCGACGCTGGCATTTTCGAATTTGAGTCGCATTGAACGCAAGATGCCGCTTCCTAAGCATGGTTCTTTTGAACGAATACTCTCACGAGTGCATGCAGGAGCAGGGCATCGGCACGTACGAACGCTATGATCCTCGTAGCAGTGTTCATGCATATACAGAACGTAGGAAAAACAATAAGAAACAGGACAAAGCGCTTTCATGTTTCTTCTTGTTTTTCCTACGTTTTGCATGTGCTCTTACACTGCTACAAAGAATGGATCACCAGCAAGCCCTCAAGCAAATAATATTGATTATGCTCGTTGGGCCTCGCTCGGGGCCGAAGTTACCGGGTTCTTGCGGCATAGTCTCTAGTTCTCCTCCTGGTGGGAGGACTCCTTTCACCATACAGAGTCTGACCTTTACAACACAGAGCATAGCGTTCGGGGAAGTGCCGGCCGAGTTTCGCATAAACCTCATGGTCAGAGCTCTAGGTCACAGGCAGATACAATGGAGTTTGAGTTTCTTTTATTAGTGTGATGTAATTGAAGTACAAAAGAAATAGTTTTGGGGACATAACAATTTTGTCTTAGCGTCCCAACAAAACATTTCATAGGGCATACGCATCAATTGGCTGTATACGAACAGCGTAGTAGAATTAATTCTAACTCTCATCCAGTGAAATTTCGTTTGAATATCAATGTCAAGTTTGGCTATTTCTTAGGCACCGGGCATACACATACTTACATAGGTATGCTTTACATATAGATATGAGCTGAAAAACAAATCAGTGACGCCTGAGCCGATGACAGCATCAGGGTGTCCACGAATCACAAGCAGATTACCCATTTTCAGCACGCAGAGGTTCACGAGAGAGGCGATCGAGTCATGCCGTTCATTTGTCTGCTCTAAATTGCTTACTATTTTGTATTTAAACGAGACCTCTAGAACGCGGCAGGATGGAGAGTAATGCACTATTCGCCTGGATGGTGTAGCAAACTATTGCAAATTTGAAATTGAGTTAAGTGCCCCATTAAGCCTGTCCCAGCTAAGCACCTCGTTACGACGTGTTTGACAGTTCGCATCAGCATGTATAAAGCACGGCGCATGGAAGTCCATGGCTGCACAGGTGGATTCGACTCGGCGATTGTTGTCGTGTTGTTGTTGATCCTGAAACTAATGCCACCATTAGTGTTTTGGCGGCCCAAGTTGGTTTTGGCTTTTTCAAGAACCCCACTGAGGCACTTTCGAGAACCCCAGGTGGTCAAAATTACACCGAGGTCTCCCATTACGACGTGCCTAATTAATCAGACTGTAGTATTGGCTCACAGAACCTCCGAATTATTTTTCAATTAATGCACGGCCGGGCTCGACTGGCGCGCGCCGCTCGCTTCTTACGGCCTTCTCACCCGTCGGGGAAACAATGGGAGAGTTTCGGAGCACGTTTCGCCACCCGTCCGCGGTAGGGGGCGCTGCGACCCTGACCCTTCCTTCCCTGCTCCGCGTGCATGCGTTTGCCTTCGCGCTCGCACGATCGTTTTCCCGCGCATTTTATTCGGTGCTCTGTCAGTGTTGTTCAGTATGCAGTAATTTGTGGGCTCCTGAAGATGGTCGTACAGCCTTTAGTACGCGCTGCCACAGCCAAGACTTGGCGCCGTTCATTGCACATCGGTATATAACTGCTGTGTGATGGTGTACTGCTGTCTTCCGCATTGCAAGTCGCGTTCCGGGAAAACACCCGGTGTTTCTTTTCACCAGTTCCCAAGCAATGAGTTTCTAGCCCGAGTTTCTAGCGCTTTCGGACAAGATAGCATCAACTAATAAAGGGGAATTATAACATGGACATAACAGAGATCGCAGGCTTCTCCTCCGTATACGCTACTCGGCAAATACATAATTTCACTATAACTCCTTTTTCCTCACGCAGCAACTCTTTTAAGTATTCTTTTTTTCCGCGCACAATAGTGGACAGGAACCAGCTAAAAAATGACGTCGTCTCAGCGCCAGCATTAAGTTCTTTCTTATCATGTTTACAGTGACATTATTTTGTTTGTGCCATGTTTGCAGTGACAGTGTTTTACTTCTTTAGTGTAACGTTGCGTGTGCCCAACCTGTATGCTTTGTATTTATTCAAATAACAGTTTTTTTATTAATCTGTGCATTTTCTGTACACACCAATGTATTCATTATGCTTGTACCACCCTGCTAAAATCACCGCATGGTGATTGCAGTGTTTGTAAAATAAAAATAAATAAATAAATAATAGCGTTTTGTTTCTTCGATAAAGCCTCCGAACACCTGCCAGGCAGGAATGTACTAGAAGTACTCGAAAGAGCAGTCCAGCCCTATTTACAACGCGCTCCCATCTTGAGCTGCCCCGAAGGTGTTAACGAAAGTCATGCGATACGATCCGCAAATCTAATTGCCGAGAAGTTTCTGAGAATACTCCTTGTAAATCAGTCAAACCAACTGACTGAGGAAAACGACGAGCCTTCGGCCTCTGTACACAAGCCGCCAACGAAACACTTTAGATTGTAATTGTGAATAAGACACATTTGTGAGCTACTGTGTCCGCAAGAGTTTTCGCCTGAAAGTATGGCAACCATTGTAAGTGCATACGAGTGAGTGAAGTGAGTGAAAGAACTTTATTGAGGTCCAAGCAATAAATATTTCTTTTCATTCCTCAAAATGCATTTGATGGCGGAGAGCTGTTCTCCCGGCGCATGCATCCCCAGTGAATTTATAGAAGCTCGAAGTTACACTCGAGGTTACACTACATCCATTTATAAGAAGCCTAGATGAACCATTTACGCCTCCTCTACAATTAGGCGACTTGTTCTTGAATGCACGGTGAGGTAAGAAGCACGCCCGACCCAATCTTCCAGCGTTGCGCGCGCTGCATAGATCGGCTGGGAACAGCTTAGCAGGGTGGGGTCGCAGCGCCCCACTCCACGCAGCGGCGATAGGCATGAACTAGCCCCGATGCGAAGGCCATAAGAAGCGAGCGCGCGCGCCAGTCGAGCCCGGTCGTGATTAATGGTACATTTCAGAGCAGTGCCACGGCCGCTGGATAAAAAAAATATCCAGCGGCCGTGGCAGTGCATGCTAGAACATCGATTTTGTCCGCTTTATTTGTCGCAATATGTGCAGGTAACAAAATAGCGAAGTCAATTCCCTTGCTGAATTATATAGTTATAAAGTTCACGCTTTTCTCTCTTTATAAATACACTGATGCTCTCAATTGATACTCTACTGCTCAAATTCGGTCTATTCAAACTTTTCTTTTAAATTTCGCAAATCCCATGAAGTTTGCTGCAGTGTATGGCAGTCCTTAATATTTCTTATGTAATTAGATTTGAGCTTCTGAAGTAAAGCTTATCCTAAAAAGGAAGGGCTCAAGCAACTGTCAACGCTAAAGAAGACAAGATGGACGTACAGTCCCAGCGGAAAAAGATTAGCACAAGTGACTGGCAGCAGGAGCGGCAAAATCACGACACGCGGCACAAGTGACTGGTGGCCGGAGCGACAAAAATCACGACACGCTTTCTGACGCTGTGCCACTCCGGCCACCAGTCGCTTGCGGCAATCTTATTCTGCTGGGAGTCTACATGGTGGTTCAAAAAATTCAATTAATAAATATCGATTGCATTTCTCTAATCTGTCTCTTTCTGCCTTTTACTTTCATGTAATTATTCACTGATGTCGTATCTTATTCTTTTAGTATTTCACGCGCCATTACGTCGACTATGTCTGTTTTAGCGTCGACACTTGGCTGACCCTTTCTTTTTTTTCTCACCAAGTAGCCAGATAGGCCGATCCAGCGGATACTAGTGCAGTCTATGGTGAAATGTGGTTAATGTTCGACTATATTGGCGCTGAATACGCCCGTACCGTTAATTTTACCTACCTTGCGACTAATTCTCGCTTGTTGTGGGCACTGCTGATGCCGCCTTCGAGTCACCATTGCCACGCGCGATCCATTTTTAGTTCAAGTAAACTCACCCCATTTCCCAAAAGTGTGCCGTACGGTGCCTTTGCCTCAACATGCCTTTATCTACGGCGGTGACCTTTTACAGGAGAACAGTGCAATGTGGTTAACTTTTGACTATATTGGCACTATTTAGGACCCTACCGTTCACTTTATCTACTCTGCGACCACCGTAATATCCCGAGTCATCGCCCACCCTACCGCCACCTGAAATTCGTAGAAAAAGTTGAGTGGGCCATGTCTCAGGGACCAAAGAAAAAATTGAAAAAGCTAGAAAATATACATTTTTTGTTTGCATCCAGCTGGCTTGACAAGGAATACACTCAACCTTTATCACGGGATGTTACCTTACTCGCAAGACTCGCACAACAGTGCCTTACTGTCCGCGAAATCCACTGTTTGCGTTCGGGAGGGTATCTATCGCAAATTGCGAGGCCCGCGGCTTCCGTTCTCTAGGGATAAGCGATGACTTGGTGGCTTTGACATAATCAATATGTTGCCTAAAGGGGATGACTCGGAGATGGGCAATGACTCGAGATATCGGGATATACGATAATTATATCTTCTTTTCTCGTTGAAACCTACATTGTGATATCACTTGCGACTCGCTCGACGCTCTAAAGGCACGGGAAAGCCGTGTTTCTCTCCAAGTGGTTACAAGATACGCATATCCCAAATACATAAAACCTATGTGAAGTCAGCCAAGAAGCCTTGTTTTCAAAGAAGTGAGTAAAAGAACACGAAACCATTCATACCTCCAGTCTCCTGTTCTCTTTTTCTGCCGAGGTTCGGTATTGTCTGTACTCCATGAATGCCTGCAGAGTGCTCAAAATATGAATGCGCACAAACCCGAGGACGGGTGTGATAAAATGTCAATACAAGAAAAGCAGTAATATATTGAAACATCGAAACATACTTTTTAGTTCCCGAGATCGACCTAGCCTTCTAAACAAGCTTATACTCCGTTTTCCACTTAAGTCACTACGCTATGGACGCCGGAGCAACACTGTGCACTACCATGAACGACAATAAAATCAGCAGTAGGTGACATGTTCAATTGCAACAAATAGAATCGCAGCATTATTTGAGTGATTATTCAAACTGCACTTACAACAGCGATACACTACCATGTTAGCAGGTGGTACCCAATCACGTTGCGGTCGTTGGTTATCATTTGATTTCTTTTTTCAGCCGCTGAAGTGGCTCAGTGCATATCGCATTGTGCTGCTGAGCACGAGGTTGCGAGTTCGACTCCTGGCCACAGTCTGACGGAAGCAGAATCCCAAAAACGTTGCCATGCTTTGGGTGAACGTTAGAGAACCTAAGATGGTTAAAATTATACCGGATCCCGCCACTACGGCGTACCTTATAAACTAAACCAAATATCAAAAAATGAAATAAAGTAAACCAACGCGCAGTTACGGTACGTTGAACCCAACACTATAATTTTGATTTCCTTTTTTTTTTTGTCTGCGTCGGTTTGCGCGGCACTTCACAACTGGTTCTGAACAAGAGAAGAATATCATTACAAGCTTTCCTGTTGCTCTGTTATGGTATGGCGAGGATGGCGACAGCAGATAGAAGGAATGGTTTAATGCCATTAGCATTCTATGGGAACTTCCCCCATTTTGCGGTGAGTCGGTACGTATCTAGCTAAATATCTGTGCATGTCTGTCCACACCTAACCTTTTTCTCGACAACTTAGGTCACTGGATAGCTCATGGTAAAATCGGTGGAACATCGGCCTACTGTGCTGAGGGAACCGGGTTCAAAAACCAACCGTTGGACCAACTTGGGTCACTAGGTATGAAACGCTGGGTATGTGGCTCTTTCCAATTGACATTTTTGACGCCAACATGGGTCACAGGATGTGTGCCACATTGTATGACCGGCTCTTCAATAACCTTCGGCTTGTCCAAGCCTTCGTCGTGTCTCGAATAACTTACGCTATTCCATACGCACTACTGAATACGACGGAATTCAAGACAATCAACGCAAATCAGAAAGGCATATAAGCAGGCGATGGGCCTGCCGATCAGTACTTTCACAGAACGCCTACTACAACTTGGAGTGCACAACACGGCCGAGGAGCTGATCGAGGCACATTTATCCAGCCAGCGAACAAGGTTGCCGGTTACGGAAGCAGGGAGGTCCATCTTCTTACGCCTGGGGCTCTCTGCCCCGCTCAGCCATCCGCCGCCTCAGACTGTTAGCTCACCCCATGCCATCCGGAGCAACATCACCGTACGTCCATCTACCTCGTAACATGCACCCAGTGCACCACGCACAGCGAAGGGAGGCCCGGGCCCGGGCCTCCCTTCGCACTCCCACACAAGACACTACCTAGAGAGAAGGAGTGATTCGTCCGAGCTCTGCAGGTTAATTCATTCCCCTACCCAACCAGAAATCACCTCATAGCCCCTACACAATTCTCTCCGCACTGCCGCTTCTGCACAGCCCGGTTCCCACATGCACATAGGAGGGGGTTGCAGACAGGCACCACTAAATCCTTATAACACCAATGGGCTTTGGGAGAGAGCCTTGGCAAGCTCCGACCTCGAGGATCAGCAACGGCTGATTGCGAGGGCCCAGGACGCGGCCCGAACTCAAGGCATTCTGGAATGAGGACGCCTGTCCAAAGCTTCATTTACCTAATAGAGATGTTTATTCTCTCTATCTCTCTTCAATGACCGTCTTTCACGCTAACTTGGGTTACTAGGTGTTTCACATTGCGCATGTGCTGCTCTTTACTTCACTACTTTGACGCCCACTTTGGTCAGTAGGTATGTACCACCTTTCATAATAATCATTATATAAAACATATCACCAATATTTACGTAATAACCATTAGACCAATTGCTAATAGCATTAAAGTCGCCAATCATCTCTAAAGGATGTGTGCATCGCCAACTTTAACAACTCGATTTCGTTGAAGAAGATTTAAACGGCAAATAATATTTATATGTTCGCGATTGATCAAATTCGCAGGGCTCAAAAGAAGATGCTCGATGTTGCCTGAGCTCTGGCGTAGGGTGCTCGGCTTAAGGCCAGGAACGGGAAATTTTTAGCAGTATTAACGCGGCAGCTATACACCATACATTCACTCGGCACGGCCAGAAATGTGAAGCTGTCCTTGACGTGACAGTGCTGACGAGAGCCGTGCGTTGTTGGCGTGCTCCAAAGGCTACACCAAGGTCCCCCTGCCAAATGCTTTAATGTCCATTATCTTAATATAGCCACCTGTGTTTTCTTTCAGTGGCGCGAAAGCAAGGAGTCACGTGAGGGCGTGGCTTTCCCAGTAGTAGCATGGTCAACGTTTATGGGGGATTTTCATGGTGACGTCAACATTCTCTCATCGCATGTTACGCGGAACTAAAGGAGCAGACGTGGAACGGCCGCAGCGCCAATAGCGAACGTTGTCCATGCTCTAACAATAGCAGGAATAAAAGAACTGAGAATGTGGTGCCACCGCAGTGGGCCACTCGCTTCCAGGCATTAGGTAATGAATGAATGGGGATCGTAAAAATACAAGGAGTTTTGGTTATACTTTATTATGCTCAAAAGACTGCGCGAAGAGTTCACTTGGAATGACTTTTCGCAGAATTAACCGATAAAGATAATGGCGAAAATAAATGTCATATGCGTATGTTGCTCATACCTCGACTGATTTTGCTCTCTTCTGAGAAATGTGAACGCTCACCAACTATGTCATGTTTCCCTGCGAGTGCTAGACGAGCGAAGATGTCTCACTCCATGTTAATTCAGAGTTGGAAACCTAAACCACTTGAACACAATTATTATTATTATACGAAAAAATGCGAGTTGTACTTTTCATTGCGCAGATTGCGCAGACTCTATGGCGTCGCACCTTAAGTAAAAAAGGGAGTGCAGCATGCCTGAAAAGAACAGTGTGCCTAAAAATAACTTTACTGTTATAGAAGTATACGTAGTAAGTGACACACAAAAATGTTGTTGCTTTGAATTGAGAGCTTACCTCACTGGAAGATCTTTTATGCATGACGCACAGGTTCATCTGCAATAATATTTTTAAAATAAACCATTAGCATTTCAGTAAAAAAAATAAGAGCATGCTCTTATTTTTTTTACTGAAATGCAGATGCATCTGCATTGAAACAAAAGAAGCTTCTAAAAGATGTCTAGTTGAGCTTTGAAATGTTGCTGCTGCTCTAATCGCGCAAAATTCTGGACAACAGCCACTAGTGCCATTTGTGGGTGGTGGGTGCGTTATGGTCACGTCACACCACAGGAGACGCTATTGAAAAATCCACTGCATTTCAACATTTCTTGATCTACTCGAATTTTCACCGAAATACCTTTTGATGTGAAGTCGCGAGCAAGAGTTTGTGGAACAAAGGTGCCACAATTTTATGTTTTTTCATCGCAACCTGGGCATTCCGGCTGAAATCAAGAGCGCACACTATACGTGCACGTGTTTGACCAATACAACGTATTAAGCCAATTTGAGGCCGCGGCGCTGTGCTTGAATATATATGTGCTTTCGCATGCACGAGCATAATTGTCAGTTATCTGTTTGATATCTTTCCTCTGTCGTCATCGTCTTTCATGTTGCCCGTGTTTCTTTCCCTCTTCCTTCTTCCCCAGCGCAGAGTAGCTGACTAGGGAAAAGTTTCTCAAGCCGACTTCCCTCTCTTTCAAATCATTAGACAATTGGCGCGCTCACTTCGCACGTATGAACGGCATGTTTGTCGTTTACTGCTGCCAAATCAATACTGTCAGATCAACGATGTTCTTTGAGTGGAAGAAAAACTACAGCTGATGGAACACGCTTTCGCTGGAGGTGCTTTTCATGGATTTTTACCCCCGCGATACTCTACAGCATAATAACCCGTTACTGTTCCGCCCAGTGACACCAGGGTTTGTCTTAGTGTCTCATGTGAGTCTGGTACCCACCTTCTGCTTGGGATCCGGATTGTCATACACCGTTGAGGAATCGAACATCTCGGCACTATGCGGACGCTCATGCCGGACGGACAGGCAGCGCAGGTATTCGGGCTGGAGGATGCCTTCAAACTGTGGTGCAGTCGGAACATGCGTCGGGGCATTGCCGCAACGTGTGAGCGCATTGGAAAAAATAGGGGGGTGAGGGCAGTAGATTTTTGGGAGGGATGAAAGAGTGTGACGTACTAGAAGTATGTGATAGCGAAGTTATTAGTTTGATTTTCGAGAAGGAGAAAACCTTTACAGAAACGCATAAAGCTCTTAAGCGTAGTAGTTTTAGTGGTTTTCTGAGGATGAGTTTCGCAAAGATTTGGTTGCAGATGAAGATTGCATATGCTAATGGTTCAGTATTCTCACTTTTTCTATTCGGAAACAGGCAACTAAGAAGTTCCCCTTCCTTGGTTCAAAAATCTGTACAGAGTTTTGTGGCTCTATACAAATGTTAACATTCCTAAAGTCCCGGTGATGGGATCAAAAGCGCTAGCGGTGACATCTCGTGAAGCCGCATCTCAACTACGAAGCTTTAGAAATGCTTTCTTGCTGCACCATAGTTCGCTCCGAAGCAAATGAAATATACAAAGTTCATTGCTGCAGATTACGTTCCTTCTTCGGGCACATTTACATCAGCACACCATTAAATATTACGCAGTACGTATTTGATACCTACGGCGCGTGCCTAGTTTTGTCTTCCCAGCCATGCTCCTACATTTACTGACCCAGCTGGCTTCAAATCTGCCATCGAAGAAATCGTGTGTGTTGACGATAACTGGTAGGACTGGCTGTAGGTACTACTGCGTCCATCATTGTCATTGCATTCTCTCGGATTCTACACACCACTCATGTAATGGCCCTCATGGGGCCCCTTGAACTGCTATAAAATAAAAACAAAAATAAATCAAACAGAACACAGTAGCTCAATGTGATACTAGCTCTGCGAGCTCTGATTACATTCATCGCCATAAAATGTTGCAACCACGAATGCTGATTTCTCGTGGGCGTTTCCGGCATTCGGTAAACGGTAAACTCCAAAAACGTATTCGCGTACGCTGAACAACTGTTTAGGAGTGCACAGTTTTGAGTGAGAGAGAAAGCAAAGAAATACAGGGAGGTTAACCAGATGGATTTTCCGTTTAGCTACAGTGCACGGGGATGAGTGAATCTTGAAAAAAAAAGGAGAAATCGAAGGCAAAATAAGAGAGAGTTCATGTGCAGGTATTAGACAAAGGTTGTTTGTAAGTGTCTTCGGAGTAACCAGAAGATGTAAGTGGAATGCCTACTTCGCATGCAGGATGACAAAAGTCATCATTGATTCCTTACCGCAAACGGCGAGCCGCCTTTCGATTCACAGCGCAACATCTGAAAAAAAAAGTTAGAAATACGTTTTCTTTGCGTTCATCCTTCAAAACCATAAGCACCATATCAGCACTTCCACGGAGCATGCCACTGCCATGAATTATGTCCTCAGTAGTAGAACACGTTGTTGAGCCTGTCATAAAAATAATTCCGAATGATGCAATAAAAAAAGTTCAGCGCGATTCCACTCTGAGAAGATGGATGACCAGCGAAGCTGTGTATGTGGTTATTGACCATTGCTCCGGTGAAACGTTCCAAGTTTGCGAGATCGGGGACACGTGGACGGTTCGCATTTCTTTCCGCCTCGCCATCCTAGCGGGCAGCACGCTTACGCTTGGCGTCCACGGTCCGCTCATCACCGTCGCCACTCCCCTTCCCTTTTCTGTTCACGCCGTCGTTCTTGGTAGGCACGCTGTTCTTTTTCAGACCGTACAACACGCGGCCTACCCAGTTCACAGTCAGAGCAGAACTGAGGAAAGGACACTACGTGGAGCATGACGTCAGAAGACAGAAGATATTGACATTGGTAGGCACTAGTTTGAATACGCGGGATGGCGTACACGTGTATGGTACGAATATAGACATGACCGACGCAGGTCAAAGTGTAGTATTTGTTCTTATCATCCTAATATCTAACACGGGTTGTATTTGGACCCACAATATTAAACTAATTTTTGCAAGTTGGCGGAGTGCTTGAAGCCTGCCTAAAGGGACACTAAAGAGAAACCGTAAGTTCAGCTTTATTGGTAAATTATCCTATCACGATCAGAGACATACCATTCTTACTGTGAACAGATGTTTAATAAGCGAGAAAATAGCGAAAAGCTGAAGGATAGGTGCTGACGAACCTTCGAATTTTCCGCACTACACGTTCGTGACGTCGGAGATCCCAAACGCAGACCGGCCGCGATTGGTCGAGAGCGATTTATCGCTGTTAATAAAACGCAAAATGAAATACACTTTATATATACATAAACAGCATTTGCCAACTTTTTAAGTCGTTTCAAGCGAGGACGTACAGGTTTAGCGCTAAATTAAATAAGTAATAAGAAAAAACGGCGTGGCGCTACATGTGGTCGTGATAGTTTGGTAGTTTCGTTTTTGCTCTATGCATCATCGCGCGCGCCTGTTCCGCTCTACAGTGTTGCAGTGTTTGGTTGCGTGTTGCTTGGCTCGAAAAACGTTGGCTTCGCGCGAAACAGCCAGAAAATGCCTCGTGTGTTTAGTGTTGAGGGCTGTATAAACGGCGCAAGGTGCACGCTCAGGGGCAGCGGCAGTGTTGACCCGACTGTGTCCTTTCATGTGGTGCCGCGCGATAAGCCCCGGCGTTCGCAATGGCTCAGTGCTCTGCCGATGATAAAACGGCAAAAGAGCCAGAGAAACCAATGGTGTTCTCTCTGCATTTCTTGCCCTCGGATTATGTATATAATCCTGCCCTAGGAAAGTATCTCGGCGTGCCCCAGAGGCCAGTCCTTTCTCGAGCAGCTGTCCCATCAATGTCGCATTCATCAAATCCCCTACCGATGCCCCTGAAGCAGCAAACTGGCGACTCGGTGAGTGCTGAATGACATTAAAAAAAGGCACGAAAAAACCATACCGAGTACGCGCGCAACTTCTACGCTTGTTCTGTCGGGAACATCGACTGGCGGACCGGCCGCCTCACCTTCCGAGGCTTCGCTTTCCGTCGGCGCGGCCGGCTGCCCACCGCCATCGTACGCGGAAGCACCTACCACGCGAGCACGGAGGATCATTTCGTGCTCCGTACGGTTTTCTGAAGTCGCCTAAATGCAGTCCTGCCTCCCTGGCGAGCTCTTCGTTGCAAGGTTCAGCGTCAGCAATGGTATCCATCGCGGCCTGCAGAACACTTAAGCAAAGGTCACAGCGAACGCAAACGCAGCGGCCATGCAGCCTATGATAGAGCGAGCGCCTCGGCCGTTTACGCAAGCGGTGACGTATGATGGCGCCCTCTGATTCACTATATAAGAGCAATGAAATCCGTGACGACACTGCTTCAGCGCCGAATCTGGGGTTAGAGAAATTGAGGAAGAGATATTTGGGCTTTGTTTACGAATTTCTCCGCTAATAACACATATTTTTGCACTCAACAAAAACTGCATGCATTACTGAAGGTCCCTCTTTTATTCCAGCTGAACTTCCTGTTTCTCTTTAGTGTCCCTTTAACCTCCACCGCGGGTCGACCCGGAATTGCACTATCTTCGGGATCGGCCCACGGTATTTGGTCTACGGACATCAACCCGCTGGAAACTAGCCTTATACAGCTTCGCTATAAAAAGAAAGCAGTATATGAAGTGTATCTTTGAATGCTGCAAAAGAATACTTCTTTCCATAGCACTGATACCGAAGTATCACGCTTGATTTGAGCATGTTTGACAACAAGCTCAAACATGCTCATATCCATAATTCATGTCAACGAAAGCTATCCAGGTCGTTGTCATAATCATCGTGTTCTGATAAGAGCGGTGGTGCCTTTCACTTTCCAACGGCGGCTCAGTTCCCCAACTTTTTGTCATTTATGAAACACAGAATGGAGTGTAGAGTTCTTGGATAACTTTGAGCACCTGGGAACACGAGTACATTGACGCGCAAATAAAGCAAAGTAAAACGATGTTTTGTTGTTGTTGTTGTTGTTGTTGTTGTTGTTGTTGTTGTTGTTGTTGTTGTTGTTGTTGTTGTTGTTGTTGTTGTTGTTGTTGTTGTTGTTGTTGTTGTTGTTGTTGTTGTTGTGTTGTTGTTTTTTTTCCTTTCTTTGCATTCGGCCTCTATCGGAATGACGCCACTGTGGTAGAAAATGGAACTTGCATGCCTATTCTCATTTCATGGTGACTATGCCACGGGGGCAGACATGGTAGATTGCGCACTCAATGTACGAGTAAGATTAATCAATGTTCCCTTCTTCTTTACGAAGAACAATCGAGAAAGAACTACACGTCGCATATCAGGAAGTTTGTTACCAGCGGCTGTTTTCATGCATATGTTATGCCACCTTATTGGGATACCATTCAGTACGAAGGAGCCTCAACATTAGAATGACACACTGACAACTATTTTCGACGAAGTTATTTATTTATTGACAGCTCAACCCCCCCCCCCCCCCTTCCGTATATGCGACTTTGTTTTCCGTACTTTTTTTTTCTTTTCTTGTTGCGCGAAGGCTACCGCTGCTCAATACATGTGTTTCTCCGCTGTACTCTTGTGCTGCCTCCTTCCTTGCATGGTTGTTTTCGTCTTTAACGTTGTCGTCATAGCCTATCACCGCACTTTTGAGTGGTTGTTTCTGTGGACCGAACAAAACTAGTATTAGGCTTGTCGTGAGTCCGACTACCAACGCTCTCGGAAACCGCTGGCTCTTCTTTCATACGACTATTTCCAGTAGAGCACGCCGTCCATGCTCTAGTTTGAGACAGCAGCATTACACGTCCGAATAACGCAACACATGTGCCCTCGCATTTTAAATTGCGCTTCGCGCTTGTTTGCGTAAGTCACGTTTCTCGTGACTGATTTGGCAGGTTCTTAGTTCCTCTCTCACGAGCAGATGAATTAACTTATGATCTAAAGTAACGCAGCTTTCATCCATCGCTTAACGTGTTCCATAGCCATGATGGGGCGCTTTCTAACACTCCCAGGGCTAGTCTTGCACACACATTCAAAAATATCCAAGCAATTCGAAATGAGAGTCGTCGCGGCTGTAGCTTAATTGGTAATTAAAGCACAGCAAGCGCAATGCGGCAGATATTGGTTGGGCTCCTATACTGCGCCGAGTTGTTTTATTCCTCACTTTAAGTTCTTTATCCTTATTATTGCTACAGATAAACATAATGTAATAAAGAATTGCCGCTATGCTTTCTCTTGCTTCATTGTCTGTTTTCTTCATAGGGCTGTAACTAAACAAAATGTCTCACTCAGATACCCCTATTCTTTTCGCTCATAAAAGCGAGTAATATTCTTTGAAATAGAAATTTCAAGGTCCTACGTTACAAAACCAGGAGCTAATTATTAAACACGCTGTTGCTGGGGGCTCCAGATAAGTTTAGATCACCTGAATTTCTTCAACGTGTACCTAGTGTGATTCCAACCAAATGAGTGTTTTTACATTTCACCCCCATAGCAATATAATCAGCGCGGCCGGGATTCAACCCGCGACCTTAGCAGGGTGTTTTGCGAAAATCCACTGGTGTAGAATTATGCGCAATTTACGAATGAGTTTTATCTAATCAATTCGAATTTATAAGAAAGGCCCGTCAGATACTTATTCCCATTCTAAGTATTTCGAACAGCCCTCGAGGTACAGTGACGGGCGACGCCTTATTTGTTCCGTTACTGACTCTATACTTCACGGCACGCGTCTAAGCGTTTAATGCGCATGTTCATACCACGTTTCTTTAGCAGGAGACATACAAATACCAGCGGCAAGCATACGGTGGCCCGTGACGGAAAGTCTTTACTGCACGAACCTTGTCGATGACCCCTGCCTGCACGTCCAGCCCCAAGCGAAAAGACAGGGCCGAACGCGCACGGCTGGGCAGGTGAGGTAGCAGTTCTCTGACGCAGTTGTAGCGGATGATCAGATCTTCTCTGGCCCACTGCAAGGCACGAAGGGAGATAGTTCAAGTGCTGTGAATTGAAATACGACTGCGATACTGAGAGCAGCGTGCCCACGGTGCTCAAATCAGTGGCGATCAAACAAGATGCAAATCACACTCCCCATATCAGCATCAATTGCACATCAAGACGCTTTCATCTCCTTTTTTTTCGGTGCGGCGACCGACGGTTTTTCACTGCCGCGAGTTTTGCAATGTCGGCTTGTGGGCACCTCATCATTAGTGGCACAATCAGGAGCACGGGCACAAAACACGAACAAAGTGTCATGTGAGTGTATTTGTGCCTGTGTCTTGTGGTCCTGTTTTCACGACTAGAATACCCTAAGATTTCACTGCCGCATAGCCGGCGCCTCAGTTTGTGCTTTCTTTGCAGTGTTTACCGTATAGAGAAGGACAGCTGCTGTGCTTTTATTTATAAGGGATGCCCTAAAGTTGTACACTTTCCGACGTACGGAACTCATAAATAGAGACGTGAAAGAAACGTAAACACATGGCCGCATGAATCTGAACCTGATCGAACTCCGCTTTCAGTGTGGTGTCCTAACAGTGGTGCTACTCCTGCGATTGCAGTGTTGTTGTTTTTTTTTCGTACACTTGGACAGTTATCCACATTTGCTTGTAATTTTGCCCTGCGACTAATGCCAACTGATGCTTCGAGTCCTAATGCCAAAGGCGCAGCAAATAAACAGGATTTTAGCGGCAACAGCCACAGTACTGAACCACGTGGCTTTTCATGAACACTCATGTACCACCGAAGGAAAAAAAACAAAAAAAAAACGCACACATTTTCTGGCAGTTATAAGGAACGCGACACGGACACTGTGTCCTGCCAATACGTCGCAATGCATCGGCAATAAAAGGTGTCCAAAACTAGGCACCAGAGTTCTATTTAACCTTTAACAATAGAGACAGCTGTTAATGATTTTTTAGAAAGCCTAAGATTTTAGAAAGTGTCTTGGCATACAGAGTGCGGAGAGAAAAAAAATGGAATGAAAGGCAGGGAGGTTAACTAGGGGCCGTATTCTGAAACGTTCGCCTAGGCGAAATCAGCGCGCGCGCTGATTGGCTGGTTGAACAAAATTGAATGACGTGGGCTCAACCACCCAATCAGCTCATCCAATTTTGCTAAAACAGCCAATCAGCGCATGCCTGAAAGCGAAAAAAGAAATTTCGCCTAAGCGAACGTTTCAGAATACGGCCCTAGATTGTGCAATTTGCTACCCAACACGTGGGAAGGGAAATGGATGAATGAAAGAGAGAGAGCGCGATTAGTCTAGAACTCTAGATCATTCACACGCACTAAGCAAGGTGTAGTGTTTCCACAGTTGGTCACTAAGTCCATGCACCTTCATGTACTTTAGAATACCATGCGTGGATTGCTGTGCCGATCAGCTGTGAGGAGCCATACGAAGTATTCAATGTTGAGCAAATGGGGCCAGCCCGTTAAATGTACATGAATGATTTTTCTCCTTGCGATTTCGATTTCTTACGCTAAAGCGTCTAACTTCCTTTTCAGTGCAGTCTGACACAGCATTAGCCTAGAAATCTGCCATTTCTAGGCATCGTGTGCAGGCAGTACGACATTTCGAAAGCCATGCTTACGTCACACAAGATGTTATGCATCTTCCGATGCTTTCTACGCGAAAGTGAGCAAGCCTTCGTTTTCATAGTTTTGCTGAAGCTTGTTCGTTCAGTATAGGACTAGAACCAAACAGCCATGCGCTGTGAAGAAATTGGGACCCAAGCAAACGTCAGCAAGTAGGGTGCTACCTGATGTGCAACATTTTGACGCAGGTGACTTAGCAATTAAGCTTTGTGAACTAAAGTTCCTGTCCAACAATTAACTCGCGTGCTCGGATATGCCTTAATAACTTACAGGGTGTCAATATATTCAAAAAAGTTATTTGATTTACATTATATCTGAAATTCCTCGTCTAAAAATGCGCATTTATAGTTTTTTTTGCGAGAGAAACCGCAAACCTTATACTTACTTTACCTGCTGGAGTCTCTAAGTAGGAGCAGAGGGTTAGCTGCAAAGACAGAAACATTCTCCGCATAAGTGTTCAAATAGCTGTAGTCTGTCCTTGCAATACAAGATAGAAGACTACTGTTGAAGTTTAAGGGATATGTTAAACATTTATTAGAACGCTCTCCGGTTTTGCTCTTTAATATAGCTTGGGCGACGGGCACGCTAATTGGATAGGGAGCAATGAACCTTGAAGTATACCTTGAAATGAAGCAAAATGCCAGTAGGTAAACACTTCTGTGTTAAGAGTTTTTAAGTGCCCTGCCAACACTAAGTTTTTTTATGATTAGCGTTATTAATTCTTCGCAGACCTAGCAAAATTATATGTACCAATTTATTATGTGTAATAAAGAGTATTAATGATAATATTATTATTACTATGACTATTATAATAATCTGTGACCAGAGATTTGTCCCTGGTCACAGATAAAACCAATGTTGTTGACCCAATAGATCAGTTTACGGAGCTTGTTTGGAGCGGTATGCGCAAATGCATTCCTCAGTACAGTCCTAGGCGCTGTAAATATCCCCACTGAGAGAGAGAGACAGAAGTTTAATGATGGGAAATGCCGAGAGGTCGGCCTGAGGTGAATTCCTCTAGCCAGCTACTCGGCGTTGGGGAAAGGGGAAGAGGGAAAGAAAGAGGGGCATGATGGGTGACGATGACAAGAGTAGGAGGATGTAACACATATGGCAAGCAATTTGGCATGCTCAAAGCCTACGGTCCAGGCCCGTACTTTTTAAAAAGTTCAGTAACGCTTGGATGGCCTTGAAACTCGATTGATCGCCTGGCCAAGGGCCTAAAATAACGTCCTTACGACATCGGTGGGCTGTCGAGACGCGTAAGATCATAGTTCAACTTTTGACGCTCTTCCACGCACTTAGGGCAGTCACGACGCACATGATATATAGTCTCATTCACCTTGCACAACTCACAGTCTGGAGACTCGGTGCGTCGCATGAGGTGCACGTATCCGCGCGTGAACACTACCCCCAGCCTTAGTCTGTGCAGAAGATTGGCACAGCTGCGTTGAATTTTCGGTGGTAGCCTAAATTTCATGGTAGGGTCCAATCTCTGTAGTCGTCTGTGTCGATTATCCGGATTGTCCCAGTGCTTTTCTGTCGATTTTCGGATGACACTAGAGAGGAGGCAGTTGGCGTCCGCTATTAAAAAAGGAATTGCAAGCAGTGACTCTGGTTCTTTGAGTGCTTTCTTCGCTTCGGCATCGGCCAGTTCGCTGCCGTGTATACCACAGTGACTGGGAATCCACTGAAATGTGATGTGGTGGCCATATTCTTGAGCTAGAGTGTAGAGCTTGGCAGTTGGAAGAGCCAACACTCTGTAAATGCTTTCTTTCAACACCACTCTAAGTAGTTGCTGAGCCGAGTTTGCGTCGCTGAAGACTGTCCATACTTGAGGAGGCTGTCGCGAAATATATTGAACGGCCTCTCTGATTGCCACTAGTTCCGCAGATGTTGTAGTCGTCTTGTTACACAGACGAAACCGTCGAATGACTTGACGCGCAGGCACGACGAAAGCCGCACCAGACGCATACGACGAGACCGATCCGTCTGTATACACATTCACCGAGGAGTCTTATTCTTTCGACTATATATTCAAGTGTTAAATGTCTGAGGCCGATGGTAGGTATTCGCGATTTTTTAGAAATTCCGGGAATAGATAGACGTACCCGTATTTTGGACATTGCGTTGCGATGGGAGCGAATGTGACAGCCGTAGTTGCATTGTCGGCCGCTTGGCCTGGCCGAACGGCACTAGCTATCGGCGATGGAACGCGTCGGCTTGCACGCGCGACGGCGTCCCAAGTGTGTTCCTGACGCATTCACTCAAATTACTAGGTCGTACTGTCGAAACGCTCGTCTAGCTTACGTTGTGACTGTGCTGCGTGCGCCGCGCAGGCCTGGCATTTTTATTGCGATAGCAATTATATAGACACTCGAAAGCAGATTTCTGCCATCGCCGTCGCCGTGAGGTTCCGTATGACGTCAATGGAGATGAAATCGTCGCCGCGCGCCGGCGAACGCTGTATGTGCGAGTGGCAAGGGCGCGAGGGACGCGCGCTTTAACGGGGAGTGAACGCAAGGCGGAGAACAAACGCGCGTTCTGTGCCGTGCTCCCTTAAGGGCTGCAGAAGTAGGCGTCTCTTTCCTCCTTTACAATCACCATATATGTAGAGCAAACGCGCCTTCTTCTGACGCACGAAAGGCCGTGGGGGGGGGGGGGGGGAGGGGGGAGGGAGGGAAGGGAGGCGACGTTTAGCTGCGGCACCAAGTGCCTATTTATATCAGAGGCTCCGGCAACAGTCACCAACGCCAGCACGCATTTTGTGCGAACGCGGGCAAAACGCCGACGGCATCGACAACATTTCTGCGTGTTGCGGTTGCTGCTGCATGTCCAAGTTGATACAGCTGATAAAGCTACTATCATTACGCCGTATAGCTCTCTGCAAATTTGCTATCGCAATTGATGCTTCGCCTTTGAGGTGAAACTGCGACAACTTTTTTTTCGAACTCTCTGCAAACGGCTCTATAAGCGGGATCATGACTCATATATTGCATTCTTGGAGAAGAGCGCCTCCGACCG
>NC_051161.1:93686175-93730069 GCF_013339745.2 Dermacentor silvarum
TTTTTAAGCGTGTCGCTAAAGTGAGACAAAAATATCCCCCAAATTTTCGCCATATTTTGCTGCAATGTCGCTAAAATTGTCGCTAAAACGTTTAGGTAAATTTTACGTACTGTAGGTGTTTTGGAACACTATAATATACGCTAGCATGGTGCAAAGCATTCATTAAACTCACCCGCAACAGGAGGGTCCACGTTAATCAGGAATAAACAGTCAATTTGCAAGTATTGTGTAGAGGGCTTTTACATTATTTAGTATTATACTTGCAAAACAACGAACGATGACTATTGAAATTGGGAGTTTACCCTAAGATTGTGAGGTTCCAAAGACAGCGTGATTCAAAAGAACGCAATCAACCTGATTTTCCTGACATGCAAAGGCACATGGCCCACATTATTCCCGAAACTTTTCTAGATCTCGGCTCGCCTGAAAGGGTATCAATATTCTTCAAGACGTACAAGGTTACATGTTACCACGGCGATAACAATTAGGCGACCTTTATGTATATCTAATACTACGCTTATGCCCCTTGGTCTACCTGAAAGGTCTTCACAATATCGATTTGTCCAAAACCCACGCGATAAGGAAGCCGTGAGTTGAGGCTCGCGAGAACGATCCCAGCCGCAACCATGTATGCGTTTTTCTACAGTCAGTCTACCTCATTTTCCTGCAGCGTTCTAAATCTCGCAGTAAAATTTCTGAATGTCCACCAACCGAACGCATTTGGTAAAAGTGCTGAACCTGAAGCGGTAAGAACCATTCAAATCGGTTTCGTAAAGCATAAAAAGCACGCATTTTTTTAGCATACAGTGAATCCTGTGAAGGCAGTCATTACTTCTTCACGGTCACAGAACCTACGCGCCATACAGGCATTTTCGGCCACTCACATGTAGCTTTTAAATAATAAAATTTGTTCTAAAAGGCTACTTCTGCAGCAACATTCCTAACTTCGAAGTCGCTAAATTGTCCCCTATTGTTCTGTCACGTCGCTAAAGTCGCCGGTCGCTAAACTGAAAAATATGTCGCTAAGTAGACCTCCACTACGGCGTGCCTCATAATCAGAACTGGTTTTGGCACGTAAACCCTCAGGAAGAAGAAGTAGACCACAAAATGGATAAATCTAGCGACAAAATCGCTAAAATGGCCGCACTGCTCTTTTCGCGATCTGGTCAAAAGGTGTTGAATTTCACAGCATTTTTTATAGTTCTATGGGGGCCTCCATATTTTCATAGCTGCAGTAATATTTTGCGATCGCATGTTAATGCACTTGCGCAACTTATTTTCGTTCCTCTACATGGCATATGCTATATTATTTTTCTTGTTAAAAGCCACATTGTAGCTATCATTTGCTGTATCACCTTCAGCGTCATGCTTTCAAAAATTACCTTTAGTGTAAAATAACTAAGGTGCGAGGTACCGATCCCCAGAAAAGAAAGGCAGGCTTACCTCCTCGGGAGCTTCATACTGTCGCATGCAGACCGAAATCTGAAAGAAACATGACCCGTACTATTATCGCTACGTTGAGATACGTTAGCTATTCAGCACGGTGATGAAACGCCCTGTCATACCATAGGGGAAGCCTGAAAGTAGACCCTGTTCTGCAGACCATTTGTCCCGCACCCTACATCATGGAAACGCTATCTCTGCTCCCGTTGAAAGCTATCACTCGAAGTTGTCTGCCAGCTAACGGATTGCTGAGGAAATATGCGTAGCGTCAGTCATTGTCTTTAAACGATACATGTGTAATCTTGTTTATTTCTGCCTCTGTAAATTTCCTTCTTTCATACATATATTCATCTCACGATATCTCGCGTACTTGTATATGTCTCTTATTATGTCTTCGCCGTAAATAATTGCAGAAAAAAAACGGTTTAATTTTGCAACTTGTCTGGTCTTTCCTTACCCCACAAGGCGCTTTTAAACACAGGAGTTGCACGTGCCACCTAATATATGCCCGTCTGTACTGCTCTCCATTAAAGTTCGCAAAAATGAAAAAGTGGACTGACAACACTCTAAACTCAGCCCTAGGTCAAATTAACAGCCCCGGATAGTCAGTACGTCCTACTTGGAGGGCTACGAAGATGAGAACAGATACATGCAACATATGTGCGCTGTGTGTTGTCCCACAGTGCTTCGGCCTAATCGTCGTGGCAGTGCTACGTAATTTCCAGCAGATATATAAACCTCGCTATGGGTTCCAGGTTGCAGGGTCGTCAATTTTTTTTAATTGAGCGGATAGTAAGGAGACATTAGCGCACCAAGAGGGTGCCCGCTACTCCTTGGCTCTTGAACAGGTGCTGCATACAACGTACACTTACGTTATCACATAAATGTCAAGTCAAAATTACACCGCGAAACATTACAAAGAAACTCTCAAAGCAATATAGCTAACAACAATATCACCTAACACAGTAACATTAGAAGGAAACACTCAAGTAGGAATGCGAACCACAACAATATCTCTTATACACAGTGACAGTACAAACAGGGAACGCTCTTATAGAGACGCTTTTTTTTCATTAACTTCTTTTCCACGGTGTAATAATGCCGAACAATGCTGCTGTCTTCAAGAAATTAAGTGCTCTTAAAGGGTAGTGTTGTTAGATGTATGACAATGAGGGAGGCAACACTTGCCTGGCGGTTCGTGTCCACGACGCTGTCGGTAAGCGCCTGAACTCGCTTCACCAGATTCGCGTACCTCCTGTCGCGGATGCCTCGTGGAGCATCCTGGAAGTACTTCTGCATGCACTCGATTCGCGACGCCCGCAGCTCCAGCACCTGACGCTCGTCCTGCGAGTGTAATTATGGCGATTGGAAATATAAGCCCGTTCAACTTTCCTCCATGGTAGGTGTTAAGTAGGAGTATATGCATGTACTTCGACGACACTCAAGGATGGTTTACGCCAAATATCACTCTCGATCAGTCGCGTGACAGAGGCTGGTCCCCGTGCGAAACATTAACATGCGTTTATGTTTCACACAAACATATGACATACGCTTTACTTGCTGGAATGCCCATAAAGTTGTCATGAGTGCTGATTTTATGAAAAAAACTAAAGTTATGAATTAAATATTTATTTATTACTTATTTATTCCATAATTCATTACAGAGAGAGAGGGAGAGAGAATTATTAAAGTTATTCGTACGTGTAATCTGCACGACAAGTATTTTCGTGAACTCAGTCTCGTGTGGTTATCAAATCCTCACAGAAACTGATAAATACTATCTCCCCAACTCCTCCCAGCCGATGACTGGAGCAGCCGTCGCTGATGCTTTATCACGTTAACTGGGTACAGCTCTTTCTACGTCACCTTAACAATATCATTCTTCATGGCACGGTGTTGCAGACTTTCTTATAAGGCGTGCATTTCCGTAGCATTGTTTGAACTCCCATGACTACGAAAGTGTTCTGTGCTTCGGTACTGTTCTACAGCTCCTGACTTCCTTTTCTCTTCGTCGGAGCTCCTCGGCAGCCACACCTCTTCTTGTGACTTATTTTCCCTTTCGCTTACGAACTTTTTTGTCCATGCTTTATCTATCCTCAAAAGAAAGGCCTGTCAATGAAAGTCAGCGCGGAAGATGACAAGGCCGGCGAGTTTACATGTTATATTTATTTTTATGTTCAGATGTAATCTATTCAATATAATGCAAGGCTGCATATTTGCATGACATTTTTGCATTGCTTGCATTATTTTGGTCGTTCCAATGTTGCACCTTACACGTTTTTTTTTTTCCGGGCCCTCTATTTCTTTGATTTATGTATGTCAAGTTCTTTCAATTACTTCTGTTTACGCCCACTTACGTCGACGTTGTCTAAATTCGCGTCGACTTTGGTTGACAACCAATTGTTTTTTTTTTTACTCAAAGGCCAGGTGGGCCGTTTCCTGAGGTAGCTCGTGCAGTCTATGAGGAAATGGCGTTATGTTTTCCGTATATTGACGCTAATTACGTCCGCACCTTTAACTCTACTTACTCTGCAGCTAATTCTTCCTCTTTGTTTTGTTGAGAGCTACATTTTCATACCTTCTGCGACTCGCTAAAACTCTCTGCGGGCGCAAAAGGTTCACTTTTTTATGAAGTAGACAGATCCCCCCTACGTCAAACCCGTGTGAAGTCTCCAAAGGAGCCCTTGTCTAGAAACATCTGCGTCTGATGCCTTCGCTCTCTGGCGAAGAAGTGACCACAGTAACCGAGCACTGCTTTTGCTTTTTTTTTTTCAAATGGCCTTTTTCTTTCAAGTGTCCTTGATGTTCCACGTGTCGGAGCCTAACGAAAGAAGCGTCGTTGCAGAAAAATTGCGACGTAATGCCTCAACTACGGGGGCATTTACACGCAACCCTCATTTTTCTTCTTTTGTGGCTTTAGTACTTCATTCAAACGTCGAGTGCCGGCATTATTTTTAGCTTATAGCGGCACGCAAAGCTGTAATCGCTGTTGTGCGAGTCGCGCTGACGGCAGAGCGTTTGCGTGTGGGTCACGCTAGGCATTCTACTGCTACATAAAAGTATCTAACGCTGCTTATGCGGGTAGCGAGATTCACAGTTGAGGTTTAAGAAGCGGCACTTTCTCAGCAACTCACGTCAGCGAAGTGCGAATTCTCGTCCCCTTTTCGCTATTTCGGTACCCTAACACCTTATAGTAGAAAAAGGGTGGTCCAGCGGTTGGCCACACTAGCTTTCCTCCTTTTCCTCGAGTTTCTCTCTTTCTGTATCTCTGTCTCCATGACAATCTCGAATTACTTTCGCTTCTTCTGTTTGTCAGTAGTTAGAAAATAAGCACTCACCTTCCCAAAGGTATCGTACCCTTTCTTCAGACAAGCTGTTATCTGCAAAATAAATAAAGTAACGTACAAGTCAACGTAAGTGATTTCGTACGAGTAATTGAAAGTAAGTTGAGCAACAGTATGCGTCGAATGCTGGAATCACACATCTTCTTGCCATGGTTGTTTGTCTCTTTTTCGTAGTTTTCATTTTTTTTCTAGATTACATTCAGAACATACGTTTACTTCCAGCATCTGTTCCACTCCTCTACTTTTCATAATTGTAAACCATAGACATTTGTATTCTCCAACACCATAACAACTCCCCAATTCCTTGTTCGGTGTTACCAATCAGTCCGAATGAATGCTAGCATCTGGGTTGTCTTATGCTGGTGGCTCGCGCATGCTTTACGTCGGTGAGTAGAACATTTAAAGACAAAAAAGGCAAGAAGAAGACTGCGTTTGAGCAAGCAATTACCGAAACTCCATAATTTTCAATGGCTCTCCCAATTCCCCACCAAACTTGTAGCTTTGGACATACATGCAATGCATCTTTACTCGTTCGTCATTTACGGTTACGCGTTTATGTTTACCTATGCATTTTTCCAGCTATGTTATAGCCTCGCTGCATGCACCTTACCAGGAGTAACCAACCAGCCTTACCAGGAATCACACTTCTGCGCTGCAGAGCCATGCAGTTGTGCACTTACGGTAGAATATAGCTCGGTATCTGAAACCAGGTTGACCACGCTATGCAGGAAGGTTCCAAAGCGGCGGCTTGTCAACTTGCCTAAGCTTCTAGACTCTGAGAACAAAAGGAGTACTAGAACCTCCGTTAGCTCAAGCGACTGTTTATTTGATATTCAGCTCCATTTCTGACAGTGCTCGTATCTACTTTTGACCTTCACAGTTGACGAATAAAGTCTTCCATCACATTCTTTGTGAACACGCCATGTCAGCACTACCTTGTGAGTACGACTTTTGTAGAACTCTCGGAAGCGTTGTAACAAATTCACGAAGCCAGTGAACTCATATATCAAATTTGTCCATTTCAGATGCTCTAACAGACGCAGTTTACAGAACTACAATACCAATTTTTTGGTGGATAGATACATATAACTTCGTGCCTCAGTTTTATAACTAATACCGTTTGGTAATTTTTGTCAGCATGTATGAGGCCCTAAAGCAAAAAAAAGAAAACTATTCATTGCATTTGCTATAATTTTACATTTTCTCTCATGTGCAGCTAATTTTATTCCAATCAACCCAGCAATGTCTCATGAAAGATTTTCGACATACAACGTCTACTAGAATAGAAAAATCGGAGTTTGTCTGAAGCCAAAGCTTCCTAATTTTCCTACACTCATATCAGCACTATGACATCTCAAAATCCCGGTATAAAAATAATTATGCGTTCACGCTTTGCGGTATTCAAAGTTCATTTCAGCGTTTGGAAAGCGGTGTGTTTTATCAAAGAAGCCTCGGTCTTTCCAGCCTCGCGTTCGGCCGAAAGTATGAGCAAGCGGCTGCGTCCCGATGGAGCCCTCACATTGCGCAGCTTCTGCACGTCCTCGCTGTCGTCCATCCTCGTGAACCGACACAGGTGTTCCTCCAACTGTTCCTCTGGCACCGATGGAAAGAAGAGGCCGATGCACAGGTGCCGCCTCTCCTCGAACTCGGCATCTCTCTACACGTGCGAAGGTAAAGACGAAAGAGTGTTAAGGCGTGAGAGAATGAGGTGTGATAACGCTGCAACCGCACTTGCTTCATCATCTCATTTAAATAGCAAAGTAAATTGCCGCACCTTATAGTGTAATGTCCCACTCTGTAAGAACAGATCACAGTTGAAAAAAAGTAGTCCAGCTTTGAACTACATTGGCGGTTCCATTCCCAACCGCGGCGATGTTCAGATGTTGGCGGAACGTCACGGAATGTTAGACGGAGCGCGCACGTAGATTAAAGTGTGTGTTAAAATGTCTCATCTATACAACCGAACGCAATACGCGAACATCTACAGCGGCACTTCGCTATTTACTTATTTGTGAATCTTGGGACTGATGTATTTACTTCATTTATTATTGGAAATGTCGGCATGTAACTTGTTCCCTGAATAAAAGGATCACGTCACGGTAAACTATTCCTCGCAGTGACGCCAAGTACGTTAGCACCCGCCAAGCAGTCTTTCGCCCAAATTGAAAAAAAAATTACACAAAAGAAGCAAATATAGCAATTTCCACTAAAATATTGCACCTATATTGGTATGTATTGGCCGCAGATGAAAACACTCAACTGGTACACATGGAGCCGTCAAGTACGTAACCGCACACAAGTTATTGCGCGGAACATCGTGGTCTGTGAGTGCTTTATAACTTGTTTAATGCGTCGTCAAGCGACCCACTTCGCAGTCGTCGTTTGTCCTACAGAGTTTGTCCGCTCTCTCTTTCGTAAGCAACGTGTTGCTATTCGACGTGGCCCGCCGAAGCGGGCGTGCTAAGGTTGACCGCTATCCGTCCGTACCAATCATGCGTCTGTGCTGGGCATGCTTACAACGGACGTCATGCATCGTTGACGATAGCACGTGCTCTGTGCATGTTCTATCGACAACACGTGCACAGAGCGCGTATATGGCGCGTACCAGATCGCGTTTCAAGTGTATCAACACTCCCGCGTCATCAAATAAAGCACTGCGAATTTATCTGCCAGCGCAAGCACCCGTAAGGTTTGTCATAGACCGCGGCATGGCTTGGAAATAGGCAATAGTGTCACATGAGAAAACTCTCTCTGGCATGGATAATCATTTGCAATTGTTTCTGCCTCAATGTTTTACTGAAAAGGCTCAAACCGAGGTGCGACAGCAACGTATACCTGCCCATCGTAAAAAGCATGGTTTGCGGAAACGAATTATTCGCTTTAAACGGAAGTATAGTAGCGCGTGAAGCGGCCAGTCTTCAAGCAACTGCGTCTCAGACCCACCTGAAGCGCGGCGCTTTCTGATATGTTCCGACACTTCATAATGGCTTCCTTTGAGTCACTGGACATTTCTGCATAAAGAAAAAAATGGCACCCCTAAAGTCAAAGCAGTTAGCCTGTCCCATTTCCTCTTGCTAAATGGCGTCACCTAACACGAACTTTAGCTCGTATTTAACGCGCACAAGGCGTGTCGTACAAAAGAAAGCAAACCTAAAAAAATCAAAATTATGGAATTTTACGTGAAAAAAACACGATCTGATTATGAGGTACGCCGTAGTGGGGGACACCGGAATAATTTCGACCACCTGGGGTCCTTTAACGTGCACCTAAATTTTTCGCATTTCGCCCCCATCGAAATGCGGCCACCGTGGCCGGGATTTGATCCCGCGACCATGTGCTTAGCAGACCAACACCATAGCCACTAAGCAAACATGGCCGGTAACCTAAAGCAAAACTAAAGGATGTGAAGGCAAGTCGAGCAGATATAGAAGGTTATTCTTGGGAATAAATAATGAAGAGCTTGAACGAAGTTCGCGTGGTCAGCTGTCATGAGTCATCATCCAATCATCATTCATGCGTTATCTGAGTGCTCTTTGTGCATCACTAAATGTGATTCCTGCATCTTGCAAGTACTAAACTCGAGCAGGGGAACAAGTTGACGAAATCGCAAAACTGGCTCTAATAGACAAAACAGTCCGGCACTGTGTAAAAACTACATGAACCAACAGCAACTGGCGCCAACATAGAAGCTACGTCAGCTAGATTGCTGCAAGTAATGAGTTCATTGCGACGAAAAAATAGCATCAAAGAGGGGCTGTGAACAAATAAAAGAGCCTATGTCACTGTCAGGCGCGGATCCAGGGGGGATGTCCGGATGTCCTGACCCCCCCCTCAGATTTTTGCATCGCCCCTCGCTGACAGGGCAATGGGCTTGTCGCTAAAAAATACGGCCACCAGCATTCTTCCAAGGTATTTTTCGCAATTTCCAATGGTAGTAGTCATGTAGAAGTAATTAAGCTAGCTCGCTCACAAGCATAGCTGTTTTCCGTAGGGGTGTTGTGTCGCTAAGTTACCTTAGTTAATTTTTCTTATGCATCTTGGACCTCCTGGCGCCAGCAGTGTTTTACTCGTCCCGTCCGCGGCGTCGCGCGAACGAGAGGACGTCCCTTTTGTGAAGTACGCCGATGTCCGCGCGAGCACCTTCGCGCCTGATTAACTAGTTCCCCCTTAGGAGTTTATATATTTAAGTTTTATGTTGTCTCCTGTCAGAGTGCCCCAGTGCCATCGGTTGCCTCTTACCGTTACCTGAAAAAGCCAGGGGTGTAGCGTAGCGCGTTCACGCCGGATAAAAAGCTAACCAATTGGAGAGGCGTCGGTAGCAGCAGCGTGAATACAGACAACGCGAACACAGACAGCGAACACAGACAGCCAGAGCGGGACCATGCAAAAGCGGAGAATGCGTCGAAAGACCAGAGTCCGAGGAAGAACGTCGTCTGCAGTCGCGCACGGCGGAGAAACTTCAGGAGGAACGTCTTGCCGCGCCTCCGCTCGGGAGCAACATGCAACACATCGGCCCGCGCTTTCCTTTGAGCACACTACAAAATCATCCAAGCAGAGGCGCGCAGGGCCGCACCAAGCTGAGACCACGCCGTCTTTCTTTGCGTTTTATGTTGTCTCCTGTCAGAGTGTCCCAGTGTGCAGTGTAATGTTGATCAACTTAAACAGTAAATAGATCAACCTAATATGTGCCCCTGTCCTCCGTAGTTCGCCTATCTGCCCTTCAATGCAGCGTAGCGATTGCCCGGAATTTTGCGCTACAATGTCACAGAAGAAGATATCGACATTTTTTTCTCCTCTGTCCAAGCGTTTGTTTGAAGACACTGGAGCCAGCAAAGGTAAATCTGCGTCCCCCCCCCCCCCCCCCCCAAAAAAAAAAAAAAAAAAAACCGTATAAATACGCTCTTTGTTTTCCGGGTTTTCTTTTGCTTAATTCTTTTTGTACCTCACCCATAGAGCATCTTTAGCCCCGCTATCGATGGTTTGAAACGCCGCTTTCGAGACCTACCGCGCCGCTCCTAGATACACTGCGCTATCGGACGTGAATTAGAACGAGAACTATTGAACCTTTTCGCGGAGAAGTTTGTTCTAGAGAAACGAGCAGTTTGTTCTAGAGAAACGAGACGGCGCTTTAGGCGTACGTCGCATCAGCGACCGCGCACGAATACGAAACCATTACCGCTTCTACCTTGTTTCTGTGCGATGAGCTGTCGGAAATGTAACTGAGTTTTCGCTAACGCACTGTGCTCCATCAGGCTGGATTGAATCATGTGGAATGAAGACGTATGTAGTAGTTGACTGCAAAAACAGTTACTGGCATATTAAGGAATGTAATGAATATGTGTGGCCAATCTCGCGGACCGCGGCTGGGACTGTCCGTACCGTGTTTCGGGCACTTCGAGATGTACGGCTTTCGAGGATACAGAAACTTCAGCCACGGTACGTCGTCAAGAGTGAGTACCACTCGTTAAACAATGATAAAGGGAGTTATAAATAGCTCCGCTTCCTGTCATAGTAGGGTTCGCGCAGAATACCTACACACATCCACCTCAACTGCGCCGGAATCTTACGCCCACTCTTTCGCGAACGTGTCAAGAATAAGTGAATCGGCGCACACTTGAATGTATGCGCACTGTGCGTTGAATATATGCGTCGAGTTGAAGGGCAACTGTGGCGCTGTGGATCAGGAGCCTAATTTCAGCGTCCTGGAAAAGTCCTGGAAATGGCGGCAGCACGCTTGCAGCACGTTTGCGCGCCTTCTATGCGTCGCCGCGTGGGTTCAGTGCTTCATTCCACATCGCTATCGGTCCAACTAGGCTAAGAATGCGTTAACAATACATTCTTAGAAATTTCAGAGCATCCCCCATAATTTTTTATGACATACATCGCGTTAATAAATCTTATATGCCGGATAAGTGCATTCAAACTGCTTTTTGTTTATGTATTACATAAAATATTGAGTGCAGTAGTTCCTTCAGAAAAAAAATCAAGCTTAACCTACAAAAAACAGCGATTTTCCCCATGGTAGAGAAAAAGTAAAGGTAAGCCCACGCCAATGTATATATAAAAAAAATCAAAGACAAGTTCCCGTTGTACATTTTGAATTTTACTTGTCTTCTGTCGTAGTAATGGGGAGGCCTCTGTGTCGTGTACTAAACAGCTTCACTGGTCATCTACCTTTAAAGAGTGGAATGGCTCAATTTTTAGCGCACTTCAATGCGGATAACGTTTTTTGGAAAACGTAAGCATATTTTCAACTAGTCGCCTCTGCCTTTTGCCTATAGCCTGTATGCTTTGTTTGCAAACATAATGTCGTCTACACAACGTATCCTATTCCCTAATAAAAAAGAAAAATAAAGAAAGGAAAATGAAAAGGAAAAAGGCATCTTGTAAATGATACGTTCTACTTTCCACAAAAAGATATTGTTTGTTCACATACCACAAGGCATATAGTTTTAAAAAGCAAGGCGTGGGTACACTCGTATCAACTGCATTCTTTCTGTTTATTTACGTAGCTGTCGCTCAGGTGAAAATGTCTTTATTTCCATTGAACACTGCTGCAGTGAATACTTTCCGAGGCCCATCCAGTGCCTCCCAATCATCTCGCGGACAAAGCACAGCGGTGCGCCCATCTGCTGCGAATGGAGAGCTACCCCCACAGCTATGCATACGGGACCTCGGTTACATTGTCGATGGCACACTCAGCGATGTCGGACGACGAGAAGATACAATTCCTAAGGGACCCATTTGTACCGTCGACGGGTATGCAGCTGCTGACCCAAACTGTTAAAAAAGGCGATAAAGGTCATCAGAAGAGGCTTACCTTCCAGAGAAGCTGGTTAGAGAGGCACCGTTGGCTCGTCTACAGCAAGCACTTAAATGGCGGATTGTGCAAGTTCTGCATCTTGTTCCCTCCAAAGACAGAGCGCTCGTCCTACAGCTCTAACGTATTTGTAAGGACACCTATGACAAACCTGTCCAAGGCATGTGGAAAAGAAGGATCCCTTCACTCCCATGAGTGGAGTGTGGGTCATAGGGATGCAATGCTACAGGCAGGCACCTTCACCGCAGCAGTGGAGAATCCTATGAAAACGGTTCCTGCTGTACTGTCTAAGCAAAGCCAGGAGTTGTACGAGAAAAACTTGCGCATTCTTAAGAGCATTATTGAAGTTGTTCTACTCTGTGCCAAACAGTCCATCAGTCTCCGAGGTCATCGAGATGACTCCGCAAGTGATTCAACAAACAGAGGAAATTTCTTGGCAATTTTGAACCTGCTTGCAAGTCATGATCCTCTATTGAAACAGCATCTGCAAGACGCACCACGCAACGCGACAATGACCTCTAAAACTACTCAAAATGAAGTCATTAGGATCACTAAGGACTTAATTCAAGAAAAAATTGCATTGCAGATTCGAGGCGGTCAACGGGTGTTTTCTATCATGGCGGATGAGGTCACAGAACCTTATTCAAATCGCGAGTTTCTTGCTGTGTGTTTACGATTTGTTGATTCCGCACAGGAAATTCAGGAGGTTCTTTTTGATGTTGCCGAACTTCAGCGAACGACTGGAGAGTCAATTGCCAACGCAATATTGAACTCGTTGTCCAAACAGCAGCTGGATGTCAAGTCGGTTAGAGGGCAGTCATACGATGGCGCTTCGTCAATGTCATCAGCGCGGGTCGGTACTCAGGGGCGCATCCGAGAATTATCTCCTTTGGCCCTTTACGTACACTGCCACTCTCATCGTCTCAACTTGTCGGTGGCTGCTGCTTGCAAGCTCCCTAGCATCAGAGCTGTTCTTGACACTGTAAACGAGGTGTTTGTCTTTTTTGACGCCTCACCGAAACGAACAGCTTTCTTGGAGTTCGTTATTTCACAGTCAGGTAGCGAAATAACAAGCAGGAGGCTGAAGGGCCTCTGCAAGACCAGATGGATTGAACGGCATACTGCACTGGAAAATTTCCAGTTGCTATACGTGTCAATTATGGACTGCCTTGGCGCAGTGGCAACGCCAGAAGCATACGGCATTGACAAAAGTGTTTGACAGTTCGACGCAAGCTCCGTCACAAAAGCTTCAGGTTGTCTAGCAGGTTACGAGCGTCCGACATGATTGTGCCCTTCATAATACTCAGGAACGTTTTGGAATTTGTCCGCCCCATAGCTGCGAAGCTTCAAAAACGAGACGGGGACATTGTTGAAGCCTACAACATGATAGACAAGACCATCGACCGTATGAAACACGTGCGCGAGCAAATCGAGTCCGAGTACGACGACTGGTTTCAGACTGCGGAAGAGCTTGCTTTGTCTGTGGACACAGTTATCACGAAGCCTCGGCTTCTAGGGTTTCAGCGCAACCGGGCGAATGCTCCAGCGGCAGACGCGCGCGAGTACTACCGCCTTAATGTTGCTGTCCCTTTTCTAGACCATGTTATTCAAAAAATGGACAGTCGTTTCCCAAAGAGCGATCGAGTTGGTCTTGCCCTGCTCCAGCTTTTACCGCCTGCTGTTACCTCAGTTGACCTGGAAAAACTGAGAAATGATTTGTTGTTCTGGGAAATAGACCTCCCGGCTCCATGTTCTCTCAAGATGGAGCTGAGAGAGTGGCGCAACTTTTGGTCCCGAGAGGGCGGCGCAGTGGAACGCAACATATCTAACTTGATTAAGTCCACTGACGAAGACGTGTTTCCCAACATAAAGTCATTGTTACGAATTGGAGGAACCTTACCATGCACAAGCGTCGAGGCAGAGAGGAGTTTTTCTGCTTTGCGCAGGACGATGACATACACAAGATCAACGATGACCGATGAGCGGCTGGCAGGACTCCTTTTGATTAGTGTGCATCGAGCGATGAACATTAATAGAGAGGAAGTGTCAGAAAGGTTCGTTTTGAAAAACCGGCGCAAAATGTTCCTTAACGGTTTGCTTTACGATGAAAACTGAAAGGTTGCCCGGGTTTACAGCAAAGCTGTTTCTGAAGCGTTCCGTGGATTTTTTAACTCCTTAAGCAAGAACTCAGCTCCCTCTCTTTGTCGTCGTTCCAACTGCTTGCGTGTCTAGTTTCCTGCTGCTCTCTCGGGGTGGCGGCACCGCCGTGCGTTTTGTTCTCCGTAAGCAAGAAATGTGTGTGTGCTCGATTGTCTACCGCCGATCAAGACCACGGATCAAGAATGAATGTGTGTGTGCGCGCGCGTTTGTGTGTGCCTTTCGTCGCGATTACCGCGGCCACTCAAGACAAAAAAATGTGTTCGTACCTTTGATAAAAATTATGTGTCACCTCTGTGTCGTGTGCTAAACAGCTTCTGGTCATCCACCTTCACAGAGTGGAATGGCTCATGATTTTCTTGCTTCACGCGAGTTCTAGCCAGTTTTACACAAAAAACTTCATACCATGTTGTTACGCAATTTGTATGTGACATGTAAATTGTATCGTGCGTTTCAACAAAAATGAAGAAATACCCAGCCGCTACCTCAAATGTATAACGAGCCTTTGTAAAATAAGTATAGAGGAAGCGAGGTCCACTCATCACATCTCGCTGTTGCCCTGCGTGGATTGTCAGGGAACTCGGGGATTGTCATGGAGCAAACAGTGCACAAATGCAGCAGTAATTTTTTTGTTATACGTTGGTTTATTCCCGTGCTTATTTCATTCTCGGTGTAAACGGTAATAAAATAATAAACTGTTAAGCTATGCCCTATTTATTTTTAAGAGTTGAGCGTTGTGTCAGACTTATTAAAAGGAGTGAGTAACTCTCCCCGCGCTCTTTTCACAACTCATCTGTTCTTCGGGTGGAGTATGCAGCTTTCAGTTTCACAGTTCTCAAGGTGGTTCCGCGACCGACCTGCTTAACGAAGTTCTCTCGCTGAAGTGTTTATAAGTAATAACAACTAACAACTAAACTAAGAACTACGCATAGGCAACTTTATTACCTAAAACGCGCAATGTGATCAATTACACATTGACAATATCCAGTACAAGCACAGTAACGTTCGTGCGCTACAAGTTTTGCATTATACGAGCTCGTAACTTCGGGCTGTTTTATTGTCGTACATTAAGCATAGGAGGCTCAAACCCGGCGGATCTGCTTGTCTGAGTGGGCGTTCTCGCATAGCAGGCGAAGCCGCGGCTGCGCAGTGGGGGAGCGTGAGGTCAGCGGCCAACGCCAGCGCGCGAATGGCGTCGCGAGGTAAATTAAATTTAAACGGGAGCAGATGCGCGCCTTGTGTAAAAGGATGACGTCGTGTGGGAAACAAAACATGAAGAAAAAGACGCTGGCTCGCGCTCTCGGCTAACAAGCCACATCGTTCTTCTTGTAGGTGGCGTCGTGAGTCTTCATACGCGGTGAATCGCATATCGTAAACAACCAGCGTAGTGGTTGGCGCGTTGGAGCGGAAGCGTTAGCCCTCCAAAGCTAACGAAGGTGTCTCAGCCGAACACAAAGAACCTTGTTAGGAACTCAAGGTGTCCCAACAGAACTCCAATGACGAACCCGTGCTTACGCACCTATAACGAATCTGCAAGAGATCATCCCAAATTTTATTATCAGAAACAATACAGACCTAAATATATTATCACATGGCTGTGTTGGGCAACGTCCTTTTCCTATAAGTTCGGTGAAACCGATACATGGCTTCGTTACAGGTGTTGCACTAGCCGTATAAGAGGCGCGCTAATCTTGAGCAGAAACGGTGAATTTTAGTAAATAAGATAAGCTACCATCATCATCATCATCATCATCATCATCATCATCACCGACAGAAGCTGACCCCCCCCTCAGCAAAAACCTGGATCCGCCCCTGGTCACTGTTATCGAGCATGCTGACAAATTCGGTAAGCGAAGCGAGAGGCAAAATGTGTCCAGTCTATATAAGGAAGATAACCCCGAGACTTCAAGCCTCACCTACAAATCACTGCTGGATCAAACTATCTTCATCGAACGCGGCCATTGGGAGCTCTTTTGTAATCTTGAGACGGCACCCAACGTATTTCCTGAAATTAAATAGAAATGAAACCTGGTTTATTTTTGACGATTAACCAAAGGCTCTCCTCCCAAAAAATTGACTCGCCATTCCGGATCTGCGAAAGTGGATGTCCAGCAAAGCTGTTGCAAAACCACGACACCTGCTGATTGCTGCATGCAAGGCTTTGGAGTAATGGTAGTGATAGTAGCTTTGTGGTCGCTGTGGTTCCTCGGGAGCCCTAACTCTGCGTGGCCTACCCATAGAAGTGTTGCAGCGGGAGTGTCTACGGGAGCCTCGATCGGGGCGCTTCAGTCAGCGTGGGACTTATGGGAAGTACATAGATTTGCCTAAACTTTTTCTTTCTGCCTTCAAATGGCTTCGTGACTTCAAAAACTCGCCATTTTCAACAAAGTACTGTGTAATAAATAAACAAACATTATTTTAAAATGTTCGACGGCATGATTCGAACGCAGGACCTCTAGCACAGAAGTCCGATATTGAAACTATTGCGCCACGGCCGCATGCATCCAGAGGCGGCATAGAACGCCCTTACGAATTTTTCGCGGGCTAGTCACCAAATGTGTGGTTGGATTATTGTTTTGTGCTTTTTTTTTAGAGCGAAGGCTGTATACACCTAGGCTTAACACTCCTGCTCCGACCGCAGAAACCCTCCGACGGAAATAAACCAATCGAAAACCTATCCAAAACTCGCGTCTCGTTCACTTGGTATATACCAAATTTGGTATATACCAAGTGAACATGACCGATAGGTCATGACATTGATAACATCACATGTTCGACAGTTACGTCACGATTAACGATAATAAGATCACGTGTGTCGCATACGCGCATGGGATATGCGGGTATGCGACACACGTAATTTTATTATCGTTTATCGGGTATGCGGGTATGAGCCAGGGACAACCCAGGGAGGAAAGAAAGAAAGAAAGAAAGAAAGAAAGGAAGAAAGAAAGAAAGAGAAAAGAAAGGAAGAAAGAAAGGAAGAAAGAAATCACGTGTGGCTCATACCCGCATTAGATAAGTGGGTATGAGCCGCCGAGAGCAGGAGCGGGAGAGATCTTGTCGACATCGCGCCAACGCCTCGGCAGAAGATCGGGCTCGCGATGCGGAGCGCAAGCGGCAATGTCGGGCCGATACGGCGCTTCGTGCGGCCGTGCTGTACAAAGACATAACCAATAATTTAGAAAGAAAGACTTTAATGAACCATCTGGATTAACCCAGTGATAAACACCGGGGCCGCGCACATTTCCGCTTCACTGATTTACCACCTGTACGGAGTGCATGGGCGGTGTAATATTTTTTAATGAAGCGAATGCAGTTCTGTCTGTTGTATCCGCGATTACAAAGAATGTATGCAGTTTTGGCCTCACTTTGCTGAGTGCTTGGAGCCTGCTTCACCTCCGACACGGGTCGGGCCGGTGTTTCACTACCTCCGGGATCGGCCCACACGAACACGGGCACGATAAATGTCGGCCAACTAGAGGCTAACAGCTTCGTTGTAAAAAGCCTTCCTGAATTGTGATCTTCGCAGCTACCTCTCAATATGGGTAAAGCCACATGCAAGCCTGTCTTACCTCGAAAAAACAAAAAAAAAACAATACGATCCTTGCTCAGATGGAGTCCGCACAGAATTTAATTCCTTTATCGGTCTGAAAATGCGTGCGGGGACTTCAGAGTTCTAAAATCAAGGATACTAAAACGACCTAGCCAAGCTCCAATGACTCCGATTCCTTTAGTTCGATTACAGTGGAAAGCAGTTATGAGAGCCCGGCTAGTTGACACTTCATGGTCTCGAGAAAAGCCAATTTATACTCTCGTAAAACACAGAAAGAGCTCAAATTTCACTTTAAGTGCGTGTGCAAATTCCTAGGAACCATACATATTCAAAACGATTGTGATCGAACTTTCTACACAATTGTTCCTTTAGTTCCCTAGTAGCTTGCAAAGTTATTTATTACATGCGATTAATTTCTTTGATGTTGCCGGGCAGGATTCTCCGTTTTATATAATGAAATGTGGGACGTTCTTTTCCTGGACAGAAAGCCTTACTTTGTTACAGGTCCAGGAAAAAGTCTGGGGCGTTGCAGCGTATAATTTCCAGTGGGACGAAGATGGCGGCATCTAAATTATCACTGGTGATTCTCGCAGAAAATTACTAATTCGAACGCTCAAAACCTTTACACTGGAGTTATACGCCTTAGAAGAACTGTTTATGCCACCGAGTTTATATTTGGAAGGAAGAGCGCGTCAGTTGTCATTTGTGTGGGAAGCTTAAAGAGCGCCTAGCATTAGGTAATTGGAGATCCTTAGGAGTACGCAAATTGCGTGATAGAACCGTTGTATACATGTTTTATCGATGTCCCGCGAATATTAAATGTTGCGCAGAGTTTCACTTGAAAGGGAATGGAGTGCTAGTGATGAATGGTGATGTGTGGGAAAAGCTGATTGTCATTTTTTTTTTCCAACAGAAGTAGAGTACATCCGTGTTATGAAAGTTCAAGAGGGAGCCATATAACTGCTTCGTTATATTCATTACTACGATAAATACATTATTACATGTCCTGCACTAAGAATATCTAAGGAGATTTCAAGTGGAATTTGACTTACTTAACTTTATCGATTATTTCAATATATCCCCTTTCGATATAACTATGTTTGACAATATACTTGAACACTTATCCGCTGATATATTGTGCTAAGTGGGGACAGCTGGGCTAGTTGGTTGTGATTAGCATTATGAGACATCGTTCCAGGCACAATTAAACATAGACGAGAAGATAAAGACAACACCGGCGTTCGTGTTGTCTTTTTCTTCTCGTCCGTGTTTAATTGTGCGCTGGAACGATGTTTCGTAATGATATATTGTGGTACATTACTGGTTGAAGACGAGGTCGCGGGTTTCCTTCCCAGTTTCGCCGGCCGCATTTCTATGGGTACCTAATGCAAAAAATGCTCGTGTCCCGTGATTTGGGCACACGAGAAAAAAAAAACTCATGTTGTTAAAATTAATCTGTAACCCTTCACTACGCAGTCCTCGATAGCCCGCTGTGCAGCTTGGGGATGTAACGCATAGCCAAGTAATTTTTTTTATATTGGGGCCGGTTAAAGCGTTCTATAACAAAACTATTTCTGAACCGGTTAATTCTCCTGGAGCCACGCATCTACATTCACAAAACATCTGGCCCCCAAAAGAGGTCGCTTTGATGTACACAGCTTTTGCTGTTAGTGATATATGCTCACGAAAGCAAAGATTCCGCACTTAAAGCTTCCTTTCGACATGGCACATACCGCCAACAGGTGTCCGTGTCACAAAACTGTCCACACTCACGGCTCAGGTGTTTGGCACCGAAACGTCGGTAGCTCCTGAACACGGGCCCGCACTGCTCGTCGTAGGAACCGACCGCCGGGGCGCCGAAAAGCATGACAGCCTGCACGAGGACGCAGAAGATGGCATTCCGCGGCAGCATATTGTCATGCACACGTTCTGATGGTCAACGAGTGTCGAAGGTGCCAAAGACAGCTAGTATCAATGCCTATCTCCGTAAATCTTGGCTTTCACCTCCAAATACGATGTTCTTAGGAGCAAAAAGTATTATTACACCTTTGCTGTCGTTATCGAATTGTATACGATAAAATGAATGAAACAGATGTCAACATATGCGGTGAAACTCGTAATGTGGCGAACTGGCTGCCCGTTGTTCCACTAGCGAGTCTAGGAAGACAGAGAGTGAGAGCATGCCGGTTAAGAGAAAAGAAAGGGTCACGTGTTGTTGTTGGCGTCGGCAGGCAGCGGATTAGAATACAGCGCGCTTTAAGCGCCGCCGTCGGTCGTTCCGTGCCGTTTGCTTTACGCCCGCCTGCTCCTCCCTCGTTCTTTTCGAATGCGAATTGAAAGAGTTTCGGCGACCGCGTCACCGCGGCTGGACAAACTTCCTGCGTGGGCGCTATTCTTTGCGAGGGGCAGAGGAATAACAGCACCCTCCTATTATGCCCGCCCTCGACACGGGCAGAGATGTTCGCGCATCACGGATTTATCACCGAGGGTGGGGCGTGCACGCGTCACTTCGCCAGCGTTCTCACGTAGAACACCTGGAACTGCTAAAACGGCTGCAGGTGCAAAAACAAAAGCTAGTAGCGTAGGCGTGTGCACCGGCTTGTTGTTTACCTTCGGAAAGCGTATCTCGATACCGAAGTGTAGGAGAGCAACTCACCAAGCCTTACGTTCGGAAGTGCTTTTCGTAATTGGACGGACCTACTGATGCTGAGAAGCGTACTACGTCCTATGCCTCGATCTACTAGGCAGTGGCCAGCTTTAAGCTATTTGTTTGCTTATCGTCAGGAAATTGGCTCACTCGACAAGCTTTATGAAATGCTACATATTCTTACACTGGAACGCTCAAGACATAATTTTCACGCAGCCTTCATTTTTAGTGTAGCAGGCAACGTTTTACATCATACCGTGAGGGGAAGCTGTGCAGTGTACAGTACAAAGCGGAAAGAACACTGGGAAACACGTCACTCGCTGCAGTCACAACTGCTTTATTTCAGAAGCAACACTTCACATTTATATACCTACGCACCCTCTCGCGCCAAATATATGCAAAGCAAGATTAAAAGCTTGTTTAAATTTATATAACCTGGCACAGTCGCGCATCAATGATAGGCAACATACCTAACACGGTGTGTTCTAATCCCTGCAACACTATCAGATTTATTCTTAGTATTAACTAATTTGTTCTGGTGCTCTTCCAAATAGGTGACCTCACGGTGGCTCAGTAGACGAGATGGTTGACTGATACAACACTTTTTTTTTTAATGTGGAAAGCTTCTACTATTTCCTTGGGCAGCTGATCTTTATATTAAGAAAGAACAGTAATGTCTCGTAAAAACGGCAAGCACCCACATTGTGAACAATGCCCTTTATTATGGGAATGTGTCCCCCGGTGACCTTTTTTGTTCCAAAAGTACTGCGTTGACACACCGACCCGTTCGGCCGATGTATAGTTTTCCACAAGATAACGGCAAAAAGTATACAACGGACGATCTACACTTGACAAAAGCCAGCGTAGGCTTTAGCGCGCACTTAAATCTATTTACTTTATTTGTTGATGAAACGGCACGATCCCGCCCGGCATATATTTTAGCGAGCTTGTTGAGTGCTGAAAAAAATACTTCTAGACCGTACCTGCTACCCCCGTTGTTTTAGGTTATGCGCAGTGTTGTGCGCATATAATATTGACACAATTTTTTCATGGTGTCATTCTATTTTTTCTATTATGCTCCTTCTGAAAGCCATTGCGCTCATAACGAACCAACCTATAGCCTCATCAGCGCCCCTTTATTTTTTCAAAAATAGAGAAGGCGCTGATTTAGAGGACTCTGGGCTCATCTACACAGCACATATTTTTCCTATCCTGCATTCTCTAGCGTGCTAACTTCTTGGTTGAAACTTGCAATTATTCTTTCCGGGCATGACTTAGCTAAGGTCACACGTAGACATAAAAAAGCTGTGTCACCTTTTAAGATTTTTGAGTGGACGGAATTGTAGCTAAGCAAGGGCTTTTCCGATCGCGGACTATACGACCAGCAAATGTGTTCCGGAGTGGTAACAAACGCTAAATCCCCCAAAAAACTGTATCTCGCCATTGTTTGGCAACTTAACAGCAAAATCCAGTCCTAGGCTGTTGTCCTTTACCCCGTTTAAAACGTCTGCCACTCTTGTGTCCGAAGCACCATGTTCAATTATTGCCAAAAAAATGTTCTACATGGAGTAATGTTATGTGCAGACAGAAGTCGGGCGTACGTGTAAGCTGAAAGATTGATCCGCTACATAGCACAATTTGTCTAAGTAAAATTGACAAGGCAATTGATTAAAACCTTAACGGCCTTGACGATAGGGTGCTCGGCTATGTGGATGGCTTTTGGCAATAGTTGAACATGCTGCTTTGGGATAGAAGAGTGGCAGAGGTTTTAAAAGTGTTCAAGAAGAACCTCCAAGGGCTTGATATCACTGTAGAGTAGCCAAAGAATAGTGAGCTGCAGTTTTTGGATGTGGCTTCAACGACCACACCGGACCACGTTTGCTGGTCGTACGTACAGTCCGCGATGTGAAAAGCGCTTGCTTAGCTACAATTCGGCACACTCAAAAGTCGTAAAAAGTGGCATAGCTTTTTCATGTGTGCGTAGCTATGTCTTGCCCAGAAAAATAATTTACAAGTTCAACCAACTTAGACTAAAGAAAGAACGATAGGAAAACATGTGCTGTGTAGATTAGCCAATAAGTTGGTTCGTTGTGTGCGCAACGGCTTTCAGAAAGAGCACAAAAATAAAATAAAATGACAACAGGAAACAATTCTGTCAATACCATTTGCGCACAAAATAGCGCATAACCTAAAGTAACGTGGGTAGCAGGTATGGTTTAAGTAGGTTTTTTTTTTTTTTTCAGCTCCTACCAAGCTCGGCAAAATATGTGCTGGGCTGGACGGTAAAGTTTCATCAACAAACGCAGTAAATAGATTTAAATTCATGGTAAAGGATACGCTGGCATTTCTCCTGCGTAGATCGTCCATTGTATACTTTTTGCCCCTATCTTGTGGAAAAGTATACATCGGCCAAACAGGTCGATGTGTGAACACCACAATTTTCGAACACAAAAGGTCACTGGAAAGAGACATTCTCACAATAAAAGACACTGTTCACTATGTGGGCGCTTGACTCTTTTACGTGACAACACTGTTCTTCCTTACCATAAGGATCAGCTGACCAGGTAAATAGTATAAACCTTCCACATTAACAAACGAAATGAGTGATGTATCAGTCAACCATCTCTTCTATACTGAGCCGTTGTAAGGTCACCTATTTGGAAAAGCGCTACAATAAATTTTTGATTGTGATAGGGTGGCAATGATTAGAGAACACCGTCTTATATATGTTGCTTATCTTTGATGCCCGAGTGTTCGCTGGTATGTAAATTTAAACGTGCTTTAAACGTGCTGTGGCGCGTGTGGGTGCGCGGGTATATAAATATGAAGTGCTTCTTCTGAAATAATGTAGTTGCGACTGCAGCGAGCGTCGTGTTTCTTGGCGCTCTCTCCGCTTTTCCCCGTTCAGTGCGCTAGTACACCCACATGGTATGATTCTTATTCACCGACTCGGCCAACTTTCCACATTACTGAGCCTTTTACATACAAACACCAAGTACATCATTTTGCCACATTCAAAAGCGAATCTTTCTTGCCGAGTTCGAGACACCTTCTCATACGTATCTAGCCTCTAATGCCAAACGCGTTTAAGGGGATGGTGGCGCCATCTAACAAAGGTGCAGCGATGGAGCGGTTTACCACTTCAAGCTTAATGTTTCATACAGTAAATTACTAGATGAAACTATCGCGCTCGTGTCTACGAGAGCCTGCAAAGCAGGGCGAGACACTCAGCTTGAGAATGATGATTAGTAGATGAATTTGCCTAAACATCGCACTTTTTACTTCAAGCGGCTTTGTGACTTTACAAACTCATTATTTCCATCATATTACGCCGTTACAAATAATTAAACTAAACATTATTAAAATAGCCCGATGGCAGGATTCAAACACAGGACATCTAGCACAAGCCTAGCTACATTAAGAGATGGACGCATGCGTCGACAAGCGGCATAGAACACCCTTTCTCCCAGGCAAGACAGGGCTTTGAGACGGTTGGCGTGTTTCGATGCGCTGTTGCACTAGATGAAACCAGCGCATCAGCAACACCACGAGTGCAACATGACATTATCGACACCACTCAAAATTTAAATAAATTATGTACAACTGATTGGTGCATGTAATTGTGTATAAAAGGTCTAGTCTGTCTGTAATGCACTGCAATTGAAATCGTTTCTTGGTATAACATACTGCTCTTTAAGACTAATATTCATACTTAGAAAACCACACACACACACAAACACACGCACGCACACACACACACACACACACACGCACACACACACACGCGCGCGCGCGCGCGCGGTTTACGAGTCAATTACACAAGAATGCTTCGCTTTATGTAGATGTCAGCTGGAGTTCAGTCTGCTTGTTCCTTATTTCCTTCCGCCCTTTATTTCTTAAGGGCCTTCAATTCATCACCCCCTCCCCGTACATACTAGCGTGTAGGCGACTTTACACACGCCGGCAGAACTTCCTGCGCCTCAATAAAGAGCTTGTTTTCGTTCGCTCTCTCTGTAATTGGCCGGCCGCTTTAGCCGATATGTCCGACATCGCGATTGGCTGTCATCTGGTCTTAGGAAGAGGATTTAGGCTAGCGATTTGGTCTAACTTGTGGGCGTAAATGCTTCGGGAAGCACTGGAGCCCGGGAAGAAGGAGGAGTAAACAACTTTATTCAAAATTTCAGACGGAGTAGATCTGAAAGCCTTGGCCTCTAGGTGGCCTCGGTTGAGGTGACCTGCAGAGCCCAGGTCGTGAGATTTTCTTGGATGGTCTTGTCTTCTGACCTTAAGAGGGCCTCCCAGGCTTCCTCCGGGAAGAAAAATTTTCCGTGGTTGAACGCGGTTAAACAAAATCAGTAGATCGATAGCACGGTTTTGCTTGCTTTGGAAAAGCACACCGACGCTGCTCGGCACGGCAGCCGCAGCGAGTGAATCGACCTTCATTCTGCGTCTCGCTTCAGCGCGAAGCAAGCGTCGAAAGCACAGCGCATGCGAAGCTACCAGCACTCGACGCACTTTGTACACATCGCAAATCGCTTTGAAGATGAGGCCCGCGCGTCCGCGCACGGTGCACAGAAGCCGCCGGCGGTAGTGGCAGGCTAAGTCCCAGTTTGACTTTGCCTGGGCAACAATGTATTGTCTACGGCGAAAATAAAATTCATTGATTGATTGACTGAAGGTCACATTTAGGGAATCATGCGTTTTCTGCGGTTTGAAACTGAAGGCGACTGTTAAAGAACTCAACGTATGCTATCTTGAAAAGCCACCAAGCTTGAACTTGAAAAACCACCAAGCTTGGTCTGGTTAGTTTGCAGACATGGTCAACATAATTAATTACAGTAGCCGGTAATCACAACAAATGGATCCAATTATTATGATATTTGTCTTCCCTTCACGTCTTTTAAGCTAACATCTCAAACTGCCAGGTAAATATATGCCTGTAACTATTGTTGTGTGCTGTTTTTTTTTTCTTTTCTGCATTGACTGATGTTCAGTGCTGGGCAGTATCGATTATACATGTATCTTAGATACTCTTTGGGTATCTTGTATATGGGTCTTCCATGCGAAGCGCCCCAGCCCAAAAAGCGACCATCGTTGATTTTCTGGAAAAAAATTGGGCTAGATAGCAATTGTGTGAATAAGGTTTCACCAAAGTATTTTCGACGAAAATACTTTGGTGAAACATGTATATATTTATGTATATGTAAGTGCCACGCCTTGCTATATAACATGCGGTATATTCGGGTTATATTGCCTAACCATTCTATCCCTAAAGTTTCCCATACCTTGCCTTACATTCTTGAGAAAGTTATTCCTCGAAACTCGGAGAATAGCAGCTCACAAACGTCATGAAACAAAACACCGACAGCGCATACCTTTTACGTTAAATCTTCTCACACCTAAATAATAAATGTTCGAAAGAAAAACGGAAACCTGAAAATGATTTAATATTTTTCCGCGGCTGTGCACAATCTCCGAGATCGGCCCACGCAGGATGCCGTGTTTCTACCAGAAAGCTCCCCTTCGTGCATAGCGTTCGCCACCATATGGTACATCATGCCCTGTAGTCATTCCGCTACCTTTTATAAGCCTTTCATACTCCTCTTATAAAAATTTTGAGCCATGATGATCCCAACCAAACGTCACTAGAAAATAAAATATTCTTACAGGCACAGCCTTCCGTGTTTGCACACTCCTGGCTTGCGGAGCGTCTACAATATTGTAAAGGTGCTGGTAAAAGCGTTTGGCTCACGCAACAAATTTTACGTTACGCGGTTTGGATACCTTGGCGCAGTTCAGTGGCAATCGGTTCGGCAATTACTTTGAACAAGTGGAAGATCTGATGAAGCAACGCTTGGTAACGGGCCAGTTGTATTCCATTACGAGTAGAGCAGAAGCAGAAAAGGAAGACAGGGACGACTAGGACAGACACTATGGCAATTGTTGTTGTTGTTGTTGTTGTTGTTGTTGTTGTTGTTGTTGTTGTTGTTGTTGTTGTTGTTGTTGTTGTTGTTGTTGTTGTTGTTGTTGTTGTTGTTGTTGTTGTTGTTGTTGTTGTTGTTGTTGTTGTTGTTGTTGTTGTTGTTACTTTACATCAGCACTTTCGAAGCGAAGACGACGACATTCGACAATAACCACAATGAATCAATAGAACATTACTTTTTATCACGCAGATGATATTCACACCACAGAAAGTTATTACTGGAAGCTCCACTCTACAAAATTGGATTAGGTTTAAACATACCAGCATTGTTATCATTTGGGGCCCCAGCACTAGGCAGAGACGTGTGTTGCGCAGTATTTAATTTTTTTAATTGAAACAAAACAATTACCCTGCTAATTATTGTATTTGTATTCTACACATCAGATGCATTCATAATACCTAAATTGATTTCTCCAAATTGTTTTGTTAATAGTGCCTCCCCCTGGTTGTAACAGCTCTTCACTTTCACCTTTTCAGTTAGTCTGACTGCTCACTCGCATGCTAACCTAGTTAGGGCGACATCTGCCCTTTTTTTTTTTTTGTCTTTTACTTGGCGTTTCTTGTTTTCTTGTTTTCAAATATGAATTTTCTTAAGCATTCCCACTGCCGCCCGATTCCTGGCCTATCCCCCTTAGTGGGTGCGAGCCATGACAGAGGTACATCACCATCATCATCATCATCATCATCATCATCATCATCATCATCATTATCAACCACAATGGCTATGGGAATGCATCTGGTTGCATCCGCCCTCACATGATGCCATCTATGCACCGTCTGAGACCCGATGTTTCCGTCGAAATTTACCACAAAAACACGGCACCACAATATCTCTGGAGCGACTGGTGAACTGCGGCAAGGGTGCCTTGATCAGCGATCCAGGGAAATGCGGAAAAAGCATTTTCTGGCCAATAAACTGCGGCACGATGGCTTCAGTGGGACCAATACCTCAGCGGTGCTATACGCGTCAACTGCCGCCCCCACAACTCCCGACGGCCATGCATACTTTGTAACCGGCCACGCACGACATGACTTCATTCGCGTGTTGCCCATTGCTTATCTTTACATCTCGTAGCCATAATGTATGACGCACGAAAAGGACCACCTTAAGTTCGCAAGAACTGTACCTATATGTTTATCTGCACGGGCGTCAGAGGCGTTCTGTGATAGCCACGAACTCTTGCTGTGTCACACTTTGAAGAAGAAAAGCGCTACAATTCACCCACGGCTCAGAATTTTTGATGCGAGAATAACTGCAACTCAAGTTGGTAATCGGCATAAAATGAGTGACGTGGGCCACTAACGTTATGATAGGTTTTAAAACTGGGCCTAAATACAAGTAAATAAACATAATGGGTACGCATCATGAAATGCAGAACAGTCTTGCAAAGGGGAGAAGGAAGAAAATGGGCTTACGAGGCGCGTGGTAGTTGTGCTGCTGCGATCTGTGTCCGCATGGCGCGACCATGACCACCGAGCCACGAGGACGCTGCGACGTCGACGCCGCGGCGTCCGAGGCGTGACCTCGGGCCGTTGGTGCGGGCGCGCCGTACCGGGAGCCGGTGAGTGACCGGTGCTCGCGTCTCTCCACATCCCGCTGCGTCAGCCATGCTTGTGGCGCCGCGTTTGCTCCAGCTCCTCATGTGCGTCGCGACCGCCGCGAGCTCGTCCAGCATCTACCCGCGCAGCTTCCAGAGTGCCTGGGAAGAGGAGAACCGGAAACGACAGCTTCCGCCGGCCTTCGAGGACCGCTTCCGGCGCAACGAAGAAGGGCTCAAGGCAAAAGAGAAGGACTTGGCGAAACAGTGGCCGCGCTTCTACGGCGTCGGGCGGCCGCGGGAGGTGGAAGCGGCGCTGCCGCCGGCGCCGCCTCGAGAGTCCGAAGACCTGTTCCGCAGCATTCTCAAACGCGCTAACGGGTTCCAGGATCTTCTGCACGACGACAGTAGCAGCTTGCTGGATAACCACATCGCGCTTTCCGGTCAGGCCGTCCGGGAGGTTTTCGCCAACGTCACGAACAAATCTCGCACGGCTGACATGAGCCGCATCAGAGTCCATCCGGGCAACCTTATTCCGCGAAGGAGGCGCATTGGTCTGCGTCGCTTCACGAGGAAGCTCATCTTCCGCCCACCGAGTACCACCACCCCCACCACCACCACCACTACGACGCGAAGGACTACAAAGACGACTACAAGCACGGCTAACCCTACGACAGCCTTCTCGGTGGCCTTCTACCCAAGCCGGCGCCGGAAGCTTTTCGTTAGGCTTCGAAAGGTAGACAAGAACCACCTTATCCAGAAATTGGCAACCAAGGGCTTGATTCATGCCGCCGTCACCGCGCGTACGCCAGCTCGCACCAAGAAAACGCGACAAGACAGCGTCAGGCACCAAGAAACCCTTCGACACCCGGAACCGCCGCGACGTGCTGCCAGCCACCGAAGTGTTGTAGAGGAAGCCTACGCCCTTCCCGAGGTGGCGAGGAGGCCCCGCCGGTCTCACCTCAGCCTTTCTGACGGCTTCCTCCGCAAACGGTTTGGCACGTTCAAGGACCTCGAAGTCCACCTCGTGAGCGGTGGCTCGACGACTAACTTTGAAGTACCTGACGTAGAGGCAGTGTACAAGCGAGCAGCAGTCTACAAGACCCCCATGGACAACAGCTCCGTGGAGCTGTATTGCTTGGCAGGCTACAGGACCGCCGCGAGCATCACGTGGCGCATGAACGGCCGGACACCCGAAGAGTTCGTCAGCACCGAGACGGCCTTCTCGAAACGGGACGGTGGTCTCAAGGTCATCATCTCACGCCTAAAGCTCCAGAGACTCGAGGTGCTGCCCACGATGACGGGCAACTACAGCTTCGAGTGCGTCGCCAACATTGATGACTCGGATGCCCGTGCTTCCATAGAAGTGACCGGCTCCTTCAACAACACGTGCATCGACAGCAGTGACTGCGACGCGCGTAACGCGCTCTGCACGTTCGGCAAGTGTGAGTGCAAGGACTTCCTCCCGGTTCCCTTAAACTCCCGCCACACGACGTGCCGCTCGTTCGGCTACATCGGCTGGCCGTGCCACTACGACGAGCAGTGTTCGTACGCGGTGCAGAACAGCGTGTGCAGCGCCAAGGGTCGCTGCGCCTGCCTGGACGACTACCGGCGCAACCGGGACAACCAGTCCTGCGTACCTCGCAGTGGCCTGGGTGCAGAGTGCTCCGAACAGAAAGAGTGCGATGCGGCCCACGCCGTGTGCCGTGGGGGACACTGCCGCTGTCCCGAAGGAACGAGCCCCAGGGCGGGAAGCTGTTTCGATCTGCCGGCCTCGCCTCTGTCGGAGCGCATGAAGGACAAAATGTTCCTCCCTGCCAACGTCACGGTCGTGGCTCCGCTCGAAGATTCCACGATGGCTGCACCGTCCTCTAATGCTCTTCCTGCGAAAAAAGCCTCCGTTTCATCAGCAGGTTCCCTAGGCGAGACTGCCGCGACGGCACGAGCACTCGCCCTGTTTTTGGCCAGCCTGACGTACAGCAACGTATTTTGGCGGATGCCTTCAACGTTTTTATATCAGTGACTTGCACGAAATCATAACGCCCTAACAATGCTCACAGCACATTCTCAGTGGCAACTTCACTGCAGCGCCGATACTCGCGTTACTAGAATCCGTACCTTCCAACGAGCTTGAACAGTACGCTCCTTTGTAGCCAATGCGCAAATGATCGCAAGGCTGCGAACGTGTCAGCTTTCGCGTAGTCTTCACCACCGTCGACGACATGAAGGAAATAGTGGCAGTTGTGTTCCTCCGCCCTTTTCTGCGGAGCGAAGCCACGCGCAAACACAAGGGAGCGGACACGCATGTATTATCATTGCGTGGCTGTGCATGCTTACGGTGAAGACAAGTAACGGGTGCATCCGGTGAGTTATGGCTTCTAAGAAGCCCTAACATGGCCAAGTCGTATGTGTTCTTTCGCCATGGTGGGTGGTCTTGCAAACTACAAACTCATGCCGTGCATTGAATGAAGTAATAAAAGAGGTATACAACGAGCTCAAGTAACAATAGAGTGTAGCTTTGCAAAAATGCAGTGTAGCCTCATTTGATTGTACATAAGCAGGCGTCGAACTAATAGGCTTGTGGTATCGCCCCACGGACATCTGTGAGGTGTGTCAAGTTTCCCATTCATATAAACGGCATTTTCAATATAAGGACAAGCCATCACGGCAAGGAATGAATTCACGTAGAAAAGCGTGTGGTACATTCAGGAATATGCCACGTCTGAATTTCATTATTTAACTCATTTTGAGCTTACTAGTTCCATTCAGTGGTAGGAGGTATTTGATACTCGTACACTGTACGATAGCGGGCGGTTTGGAGAGTAATGTCTCCAACGAGAGTGTCCGCTATTAACTCCATTCAACAACCACGTTTTCTACGCATATTCATGTAACAGCTCTTGAGTGGGTTCGTATGGCGCAGCCACGCGTGACCTATCTTGAAAGCGATCTGCAATTCGGGCAGTCTAGGCGTCTAGGCGCACCGATACCGATGTCTTCGTGTGCGCTATATAGCACTCATACGCTTGCGCGTCACTCGCGTTCACGAAGTGAAACCTCACTAACTTTTTTGGAGAATAGGTAGCTGAGCTTTAGCGTGTATCCTACAGGCTTTGTGCAGGGAATAGTTCAATTTACGACATACTTGCAATTCATCTCATTAGGCTAAATTGCAAATAATACATGACATAGCGCAGCCCATGCAATGTGTTGTTGTTGTTGTTGTTGCCTCAAAACATGGCTCGTACCCACGAGGGGGATATGTTCTTGATGTCACAGGTTCACAAAGAAGAGAGGAATGACGAGAACGACAAGGGTCAAGCGAAACATTCATATTTTAAATAGTTTATTTATGACATGTTGTTCAAGCTTCAATATAAAGGTAACTGCATTTAGAATGTCTTGATTTTCATTCAAATGTACTTTGTAAGCTTTCTTATTATTTTGCCTTCCTTCAAGAGAAGATCCTAGATGCGTGCAAGCGATTCCTTTTAGACATCTGATGATGATGATGAGGATGAGGATGATGACGATGTCCTTAAAACATGGGTCGTCTTCTGCCCTTTCTTCTTTTTCTTGTTCTCAACTTATCTGCTTACTGACCAAAAGAGATGCACAGTAAGCTCCTTCAGAGAATAACCACAAACAAAACATTCCCTTTTAGAAGAAGAAAGCTTTCACTCAACACCATGCCCATTCAAATATTTAATGTCACTCAAAGGACGTAGCATGAATCAGCATTCTCTACCCACAAAGTACAATTGCGCAAGCGTCACACTTCACGTCGATGTCAGTTGTCAATGTCTCTTTTTCTTGCATGCCTTGACACCGTTGTAAGAAAGAAAAAACTCGTCGGCCCTTTCCACTCCGTGAAGATGGATGATAAGCGAAGCTTATCACCATCACAAAAAATGGAGGCTTACGTACCCGTTCACGGTGCTGAACGCAGGCAGTTTTGCCTGGATTGAAGATTGCTCACACGTACCGCAAACTCTAATTCACCAAGGTCTTCTCCACTAGTAGCGTAATGTTCATTCAACCCTTCCAAGGCACTGTGTCGCTGTTCGTCGGAGCGGATCACACTGATGAGGGGCAAGTTGTCGATCCACAAACGCTTGCGTTCGATGTCTCGAGTTTGCTCGGCGGTGTGGTTAGCAGCATCCGCCCGCCACTGCCACTGGCGATTCTTCAAAATTAAATTGCTTCAAAATTAAATCTGTCCGTCACGTGAGACAATGAATAGCTCATACCCCCTTAAGCAATGCCTCATGTACCCGTAAACGCGGCCTCCCCAATACGACGACAGAAGAGAAGTGAAATTCTACGCGGGAATGATGAGCGGCAACGGAGCCACCTTTCGAAGCAGACGACGGCGACGAACGCGGGAGCAATGGCGTGAGCGCGTTCGCGCAGTTGCGCCGAGCACCGAGCGGCGCCAGCGTGCCAGATGTGGAACAAGACGACGACGCTCGAGCCATTGCTGATGATGATAGTTACTGGGAACAGACACGGATGTTCAGGCTAGACATAGACAAGCTTCGCTTGTCAAAATGTTTTTGAGCATTACGGGTACAAATGTCGCGTGTTCCGAAGCTGCTAAAAGGGAATCAGTTGTCTGCATTAACACTTGAATTGCTTTAAAAATGTCCCAGTGTGAATTTGTCCCAAGTTGAAGGAACCATCATCATCATCATCATCCTCAACAGACTGACGCGCCAGTGAAAGAAATTACTGACAGGACGTGACAGGCTACGCGGGACCCAAGCGTCCTGGACTGGTGACGCTGCCCACCTGGTGACTACTATCTTCGTCTGGTCTTGAAATAAAGCGTATTCCTCTTCCTCCACCCACGCACTGCACTGTAGAAACCCGTATAAGCGAAGCCTTCGTAAGTTTCTTCGAAGAAAACCGTCCTAGTTCACCGACCATCTGCGAGTGTACAAAGAGCACAAGACCAAGTTGGACATTTTCACCGCGAGACGCGTCGCTCGACATTAACTTGCTCCGCTCGAACATTCGGATCCCATGAATGACGACGACTAAGTGACGATGATGCAATGACGATAATAGAATGACGTTGACGTTATGACGATGAAGGCGTGACGACAATGAGATGACGAAGATGAAGTGCCGGCAGAGTAGAGACGGTGGCACAACCACCAGGGGTTACCGCGAATGTATGACGACGACTGTGTCGTGGCCAGAATGACATGACGACGGCCGCGTACGGACGATGGCGCGGTGACAGTGGAATGGGGACAAAGAAACGTGGCTGAATTTTATGACGACGGCGGCGCCATGAAAAAGAAATGACAACGCAGTGACGACAAAACAACGAAAACGGCAGAACGATGACGACGGCATCACGAGGAATGAATGATCGCCGTGGAATGAAGGCGATCAAGTGACGACCATGAAGTGATCCCGATGGCATGACGACGGTCGATATCAAGTTCACACTCGCGTACACAACCTTCCGCACCGGGGCCGCCTCTGTTTGCGCTCAACCCGGGCCAGTATGCACTATGCCCGGTAACAGCCAACTGAGAAAGACTGCAGCCAGCAGCCACGTTTATAAAATAAAACGAAAAAAAAAACTCATCTATTAGCTTCTAGACGCTCTAAATAGCATTTCCAACAGATCGGTAGCCACGACGTCCGAGATCGAAGAGATCATACGGACCTCCAACGTAAGAGCGTTTACGATGAGCATGCTAACCCTAGTTCTAATGCAAACTGACCGGTGCGCCATCTTTTCTACTCCGCTCACCGAATGCAACCTGCAGACACACGCACCGTGGGCATAAAACCCAAGCAGGTACTATCTTAGCAAATAAAGCAGTCGGAAAGTGTGGTGGCAGGGAACAACAGCAGAATTTTTTTTTTATTTATCCTGATCGGGTTGCGCGCTGGGCGATAGCTGTCCCTTCTGAGAGCAAGTGTGTGAAGCTAGGAGCAGAGCAGAGACAAACGCTGTGAGGAGCAGGCAGCGGTCATTGTTCTTGAGGAGGGGGTGATTGCGGCTAGCCTGCCGTGCGGCCTTTCTGACCCAGCAGAAGGCCACCAGGACCCCTACCTACGCCAGGCCTCCCACCTTGAAGGTGAAGGTTCGCGTCGGTGGAGGCGCGTCGGGCTCGGCGTTGAACGCGGGCTTGTCGGCGATGTCATTCTTCGCGTCCTTGCTCGGCTCGTCGTCGGTCTGCGAGGCAACCTCGGCGTCCGCGGGCGGCGGCGCCATCGCCTTGGCGTCGTCGGGCTTCGCGTCGGCTGCGGTGGGAGTCGCGCCCTCGCCCTCAGCGCGGGGCGCCTCCTCGACGACGGGCCTCACCGGGGACGGCACCTCGTCTCCAGACGGGGAGCGGGTTGCCTCACCGGAAGGCTTGGCCGCCTCCCTCGACGACGGCCTCAGGCCGCCTGCGATCACGCCTTCGTCTCCCAGCTCGGGCTGGCTAGCGGCCTTGCTGGCTTCCCGGGCGGCGTCGGCATTGGGACCCAGGGTAGCGGTGTCCGTAGATACGTCCATCGTGTCTGGTGGATGCCGATCGTCTGGGCTGGCCTAGGACCGGTGCGCTGGCGCGAGGATCGCGCTGACGTGTCAGGTCGCTCATTGGCTGCGCAGCCTCGAGCGATCGCCCGATCTTCGTTTTTGTCTCCCACTCATTAACCACTGCGAGCGTCTTATCGCGGGGAAAAAAAGAAAGAAGAAAAGAAGCCTCTCTCACGTTCACGAGAAAGTGACCGTGATCGGTGAGGTGGCGCTTGAACGGTAGAAGAACGCGGGAAAGTCAAAGTTGCTGCACAAAGTATGCATGCACACGAAACCGTGAGTGAGTGAGTGAAACAACTTTATTCTGCCCACAATAGACGCGAGTAAACTCAACGTGAAATTAAAATAGGTGATGCTTTTCGTTAAGCCGAGACTGCGCTCACTCGGCCATGTGCCACAACAAATAGCTCTCCTATACCCGGTCATAAACCCGTTTTGAAAGTAACTATCTGGCGTGCTGCGTCGCGGATTGCGTTGGTAGTTCACGAACATCAAATGATTACGGTGGCGCTGGCATTTGAGGAAGAAGTGAGAATCATGCTTATCGATGGCAAACCACATCGTTTCGTTTACTTTTGTGTTTACACGCTATCAGTAGAATACAAAGGTACCGGGAAAGCCCCGCTTGCTATGACAATGACAATGACTTTATTTCCAACAAACATTGTTGGGGTCCTCCAGGCGAAAAGCTGTGACATACAGCTTGAATGTGCCTGAAGGCCCTCACATGGCAGCAGTAAGTCCCCTATCGGCATACGTACAACATATCAAACACTCATTTGTTAGGATGAACAATTACAATGTAGCAGAAAAAAAAGGAACATGTAAAGCAACATTCATCTTTTCAGACAGTTATATAGCTTTTATAATAAAAAAAATAATTACGCTAAGTGAACAACAAGGCTAAGACGCATTTTGTATTATACATCCGAAATAATGTCTATCAAACTTCAAAAACAAGCACAACAATCAATATGTCTAGGATGCACCACATTATGATACATTGGATTATGAAACACAGCGCAAAATACAGTAAAGAATGCAAAAAAGAAATCACTTTTTGCTTTGTTTATTGTGTATTCAGTCCAGTTAACAAAAATATGCTCTAATTTGTTTTCTAGTCAAGGTACTTACCATAAGATTTTCTTTCCCTAATTTATTTAACAGTGCAGGTAGGGTGTGTCTTAGTGACTGCAGGAGATAATTTGTGCGCCTGTATGGTACTAACCACCTGTCTTGGCTGCGGGTACGCGCGTCACTTTCTTCGCGTTCAAGTCGTGATGTATGTTTTAAAAGTGTTCTACAATTTTTGGAGCCGAAGGAAAAAGAATGCAGTAGCCGGCATTCATAGAGATGAGTTACTCGTATTATTTTATATTTATTAAAAAGTTGCGCAGTAGAATGGAAATAAGGTAGATTGGCTACATGCCGAAGTGCTCGTTTCTGAAGTTGAAGAAGTGCACGAAGCTTATGCTTCGTGGTGGTAGCCCACACAAGCGCACAATAATTCAGATGCGATTCAAACAAGGCATGATATATTTGGAACCTCACTTTCTCTGGAAAAAAATGACGGCAACGGGATAATACACCTGCGGCAGATGACAGTGATTTCATAACTAGTTCAATGTGATATGTCCAGTTCATATCTTCTGAAAGTGTTACGCCCAATACTTTGTATTTGCTCAACGTTTCAATGGGCGTGCCGTCCAAGAATAATTCTTGATTTAATTAAGACTGCCTGCCTCTTGCCCTGAACAAGATGGCCTTTGATTTGGAGCAGTTAATTGTTAGAGCGTTATTACGAGACCAAGCCGACAAATTGCACAGAATACTGCGATATCTCAGTAACAGATCATCAAGATCATGGCCAGAGACAAACAGGCTTGTATCGTCAGCGTATTGCACAATGGATGCATCACTTACTATTTCAGCAATAACAGTTAAATATGAGTGAAAAACTCTGTAATTACAAACATTCGTAACTCTGCTCATGTGCTTTCGTCAGTTGCAGATAAAAAAAAAAGAGTTTGGATAACGGACCGTACGTCCATTGCATTTCCAGCGCCTCTGCACTCTACAAAAGCTGGGTAGCGACTTAGCTATGCCTATTGCCCAAGGAGGATTTTTTTTTAATCCTCCTTGCTATTCTCCAAAGTACTAGCGAACAGTGGAAGGCGTCTTTCACTATGAGCCCCATTTGAAATTGCGACGAGCTATTTTTGTGATACCTAGTGTTTTAATATCAGTCTGTTGTCGCGAAGCAATTTTCTCTTCGTTCCCTGATCCTGCTTACTGCAGCTAATGGATAAAAAACAAGAAAGTTGCGAACTGACCTGTCACGCTGCCGTCACCAAGACCTTTGAGATCGGTTCACATGATGTTGCAGGTGGTGGTGACAAGGAGCTTACAGTTGACGACGGCTGTCTTCCTGCGTGCGCTAGCGGGCCAGAATAACCTTGGAGGGGAAGAGATACACAGACTGACTTTAACAGAAGCTTTAGATGTCCACCTTGCTACAGATACGGATTGATACTTCATATGGTGGTGAGTGAAGTGAAAGAAGTGAGGAAACAGAGAAAGTCTAATCATATGCGAATGGCAGCGTGTACGCAGGTACTTTTGGTGTGTAGACACTTTCCACGAGGTCACACATGTACCAATTTAAATGTCATACGCGCCATGATGCGGTGTAGATAAGGTGTTGTCGGATTCTTCGCCAGAACCCGTCGGCACTCGCTAGCAACTTTCGTTCATCAAAGTTTAACTACTCCGAGCGCTCTTCTTATAAATATAGAGTGTCTTTGACCGCGCTTGTGTTGCACTCGTTCAATAAGAGCATTACAGGCTTGCGATACGCCCCGGGGTATTCCGCCGAACCGCCCAAACAGTTGCATGACGGCGTACACTGCTTTATGTCCCTTTGACATAAACGCAACGCTTCTCCTTTAGCAGCACATGTGGCGTAGAACAAACCTTAAAACACGTCCTTTGTGACCGTCCATCATGTGAAACTGAGAGGCTTGCCCTTCGGATAGCTTTAGTGCACTTAGATGACAGGCCTTTTACAGCTACCATTGATGAATGTACGTTGCCCCTGTGGCACTCGATCGCTTTCACCATGTGTCGGTTTCGTTCGTTGTCTCCGGCTAAACGGACGCATCTACCGCCTGGGTTACTACTACATCAAGAGACCATGCTGTACCGCCTGTGGCTAGGCGTTGCATTTAAGAACTCATATGCCTTCCTTATTGGAATGGCCAACAGCCCCACGTTCGACATGTGCAGCAGCGATGACACGCTCACACACATTATCTGTGTTTACCCGCGCTATAGTGCCGAGAGACAAGCGATGTGCAGAGTGCTGGACCAATTGGACAATCGTCCACTATCAGAACTCAAAGCTTAAGGTCAGTACTCCGAAAGAACATCCGCGCTGAAGGCCTTACTCGCACTACTAATATTCCTGGCGGGCCTTCACGATAGACTTAAAGAACGCCGCCCCCTACCGCTCTATAGTGGGCCTCTTCGATTATCCGTTCCTGACAGTCCCGGACTGCCCGAGACGGTGCTTTCAGCCAATGAGCGTTGCGTATGCAGTCTCTCGGACAGTCCGGGACTGTCAGAGACGGATAATCGAAGAGGCCCAGTGTGCGCGGTTTGTTTGTGCTCGTCTCTTTCTCTCTCTCTCTCCCCCCTTCCATTCCCCTTCTCTTTTAACAGCGGAGCTGTTTAAGCTCTTGACTGCGCCTGGCTATGACGTCCCTCACGTTGCCTAGCAACCACCTCGCGCAGCAGCGTGTGCTTCGCCTCTTCTCTAGAGAAGGCCGCAGCGCTCGCTCCGTGACGTCACGAGGTGGAGGTGGGTGCGTGTCGGCGGAACGCACGCAGAAGGCGACAGCGCGCACAAGTTTGTACCCATACTCGCGGGCAACTTTCTGTGGCAATGAAGGGAAAGCTACGGGCGCGTGGATGCTGCACATGTGTTACCGCACCAAGTAGTCCGGCAGCGTTTGAGAGTGCTTTTGGTTGTTCGGAACAGACGCTGAATCGACGCAGCTTCCACGTGCGACGGTTTCGCGTTTGCCCAGACGCGGAAGGGAAAAGCCGCAAAATGAGTGAACCTTTACACTCAGTGGTGTGTTCTGCCTTGTTTAACTGTTGCTATATAATAAGCAGTTTATGTTTTCTCTTCCCGAGCCTAAACCAACGTGGATTAAAACGCGAGAATTTTCAGAAGCGCTCTCACATGTGCGTGCTTTGCCTCCGTAGCTTTCCCTTCAATGCCACAGAAAGTTGTCTGCGAGTATAGTTACGCAAGAAATACTAGCATATTATGAGCTTCTAAGACACGTACTGCTTCTTAAGCTGAAGGGTTGAAGATTGAGCCTGTTGGCACGTTGTACTGTTCATTCGGAGAGGCACTAGGCGACTAGACGGGACTGCGCCTACGTTTTGTGTTTTCTTGTCCCGTCGCCCAGCGCCTCTCTAAATTAACAGCGCTTATTAAGTTTGATATGCCTGATGGAAAACTTGTCTACTTTTTTATTTGATCGCCGATGCTTACATGCTGGTGCTAATATAGGATGCAAAATACGCATGTAGAGCAATCCAAACATGAAACGTTATTCGTTTGTAATAAAAAAAAAGTTGTCGCAGTTTCACCTGAAAGGCGAAGCATCAATTGCGATAGCAAACTTGTAGAGAGCTATATGGAGTAATGATATTAGCTTTATCAGCTGTATAAACTTGGACATGCAGCAGCATCGGCAACACGCAGAACTGTTGTCGACGCCATCGGCGTTTTGCCCGCGTTCGCTCAAAATGCGTGCGGCGTTGGTGACTGTTGCCGGAGCCTCTGAAAAAAAGTTGTCGCAGTTTCACCTGAAAGGCGAAGCATCAATTGCGATAGCAAATTTGTAGAGAGCTATACGGAGTAAATGATATTAGCTTTATCAGCTGTAATAAACTTGGACATGCAGCAGCACCGGCAACACGCAGAACTGTTGTCGACGCCGTCGGCGTTTTGCCCGCGTTCGCCTCAAAATGCGTGCGGCGTTGGTGACTGTTGCCGGAGCCTCTGATATAAATAGGCACTTGGTGCCGCAGCTAAACGTCGCCTCCCTCCCCCTAGCCCCCCCCCCCCCTCCCCCACGGCCTCTCGCGCGCAGGAAGAAGGCGCGTTTGCTCTACATATATGGTGATTGTAAAGGAGAAAAGAGACGCCTACTTCTGCAGCCCTTAAGCGAGCACGGAGCAGAACGCGCGTTTGTTCTCCGCCGTGCGTTCACTCCCCGTGAAAGACGCGCCCCTCGCGCCCTTTCACTCGCACATACAGCGTTCGGCACCGATTTCATCTCCAAATGACGTCATACGGAACCTCACGGCGACGGCGACGGCAGAAATCTGCTTTTGAGTGTCCATATAATTGCTATCGCAATAAAAAGCTTTATTGTGGATTTCATCCAGCATCAATGCGTTGGAAATCCTTGTAGCCATGTATTTCACGAACGCCGAATTCTCATGCTCTAGCTAAGGGTTCATGCCGTATGGTGAGCATATAGATCTAATTGTCATGGGGTGTGGAAAGATGACATTCCCGTAGCTGGGCACGTACTTGTAGGCATGGGGCGAAACTGTGAAGAAAAGGCAACAGAACAACATAAATTCAGCTGAATAACGCCTCCGAACCTTGTTCATTGGCAGTAACTTCAACTAATCACGAATGAACTGGATGCTGCAAACTCTTTCCTCTATTGTTGTATCGCTCAGCTTATCGAGCAGGAAATAAATGGTTTTGAGGATTGCTTCCGATTTCTCAGCAGTTGATTCAAGCTGGCTGTCCCATTTTTGGACGCCATCGAGAAATTCGTCTAGTTTCCTCTTGCTCTTTGCGGTAGGTGGTACGCGTAAGATATACCCAAGCTTCGTGGTCAAGCACTTCATGAAGTGAAACGTAACAACCAAGTCCGTTCAATGGTCACAGAATACTTAATCCACGGAGCATCGTCTTCAGCAATGTGCTGGCGAATGATCCTCTCATTGCTCTGAATAGTATGCCAGAAGGTGGATTTCTTTAGTATCATGTGAGCAACTATGTCCTCAGTTCGCACAATTTTATCGGCTTCTTCCTCTTGACTGAAATGTCTCGGCGGATTCCGAAAGAGCTCTCTGCATAGCTGAAGCGTCTAGACGGATGCGTTTGGTATCAGGTGAACGCCGTGTGCGTATTTTGCTTTCCGCGGATGATTGCACACGCGAAAGAGAAAAAAAATCACAGCATATCCACGGGGTGAATGATGATGAGTGGGCGAAGCTCCGGAGGGAATCATCGGATCTCCCGCTTAAGGGGACGCTAGCACAAACGCGTTAGAAACGTGCAGTACTCTCTAGTAAGGGGGAGCGGCCACAGCGTCTTACGCAGCCATTAGACAGTTTTAGCAGAGCGTTCACGGTCCGCTCCGCTCAGACCATCGTGTCCGAACGATTCGCGCAGAGCCGCTCAGCGGAACGCTAGCGGGAACGCTAATGCGCGTGCGCACAACGCTCATATCGGCAGCGGAACGAAGAACGCGGCCCACGGTCCGCTACGAAGCCATTTGAGCGGAGCGTTTGGGTGCGTCTACTGGTTGCTTTGCGGTTTTACAGTCGCACTGAGCGCGCGTGGCCGGCGTCTCTGGCAGACGCGCTTGTCAAACAAGCCAAATCAACGCAGTTCACGCAGCCAGCGGTGTGCGTGAAACGTTAGCAGAGCGGAGCGTAAGCAACGCTCTGCTAAAACTGCCTATTTACACATGCCGGAACGTGCACCGCGTTTGCCGACGCCATCACATGACTGCTGAGAGACTATACCCCCCGTATTCATAAACGCTCCTCGACTTGAACTTGACTTTCCACCGCTTTGGGCAGCGCGTTCGAAACGCGTTGAAGGTAAGGCGGAGAGGCCACAGCGTCTTACACCAGCTTCTTACACGGGCCGTAACGCGCTAGCACAAACGCGTTAGAAACGCGCTAGAAACGCGGCCTTTCGTTAATGTTGGGTATTTATTTCCATCGTGGTGCGTGTGTCCATGTCCGCTTCGTGGCGTAGTGGGCTAACGCCGCGCGCTCGGAAGCGAGGGGTCCCTGGTTCGATTCCGCGCTACGGACACAACTTCGGAATTTTTTTTCTCATTTTTCTCAGACTGGTTACACACTACTACTACGACGACGGGGACGGAACGGGTGCCGCTATAAGGAGCTTCGCCCCTAAAAGCAGGGCGAGGAGGATGGCACGACTTTTTTTTCGACGACGACGACGCTCGAACGCAATCATATGGTTCGTATGAATGCATGCTCTGGTAGCGTGGCTGTATTGCGTAAAATAAAGAAAAATAAAAGTGGCTGTATGGCGTAGTTGTTACGATGCTCGCTTTGGGATGGGGGGTACGTGGGTTTAAATCCCGCCTCGGCAAGGAAGTTTTTTTTCTTCTTTCTCTATTTTCTTTTCTTTTTTTGCTCTCTGTTTGGCTCGGAAACGGTTGTGCCCCGGTGCCGCGGCGGAGGCCGCGGTGCCGGGCGCCGACGCGAACCGGCGGTCGTTGGGGTGTTGCGGAGCGCAGCGTAGCAACACCCCAAATAAAAAAAATGCTGCCCCAGTCAGGTAGACTGCTCCCTCCCTGATAGTGAGATTATATTTGTATCACCAAAACAGTGATGCGTTTATTTAGGAATACCATCGATCCCTTAACAGCAGCCACAGTTGTACCTAGTCACCACCAGCCCAGCATGTCCTCCGTTCCAACGCCGCAACGGGGGCGTTCCGCCGGCGCCATCCTCTTCGCCCTCCTTTTTTAGGGGCGAAGCTCCTTAGGGTGTGGGTCTGTCTCTCCTCTGTAGTATGTAGTAGAAGTAGTAGTAGTAGTCGTCGTCGTCGTAGTAGGTAGCCACGTCTACTTTTATGAAAAAAAAATTCTGAAAGTTGTGCCCGCAGCGCGGAATAAAACCAGGGACCCCTCGCTTACGAACGCGCGGCGCTAACCACTACGCCACGAAGCGCACATCGACACACGCACCACGATGACAATAAATACCCAACATTAACGAAAGACTGCGCGTTTCTAACGCGTTTGTGCTAGCGCGTTACGGCCCGTGTAAGAAGCTGGTGTAATACCCCTGTCAAGCGGGCAAGTTAAGTGCACTTACGGGGAGTGCACTTCGGGACCTTGAGTGACACTTTAGGCTACGCGGTTCTAAACGGGAAAACAGAGTGCACTTGCAGTAAAAAAAATGGCGACAGACTACGAGCGCGTTTTGTGAAAACGTAGATTAAAAAGAAAAGTACTTCTAAAAAGTGATTGTCTTACGTTGTATCATTAATTAAAACAACCTAATGTATGTTTTTTCAACAAAAAACGAAAATATTTTTTTTTATTTAAGAGTGTGGCAAGTCAATGCTGGCCAAGAAAAATGCCTAGCCAATCCAGAACGACATAGCGGCGTGCGACGAGGCGGCATTTGATCCCGCTCGAACAGAATATGAACGCGTTTTAGGCTATTATTTGTGCGCAAGAGCTGTTCAACCACTAAAATGAACTTCTGTGTCCTTTCTTTATGCATTACATTTTATACCATTGAAACCGCTGGCGACGAGGCTACGGCACTCGGCACGCAAAGTGCGTTCCGTGAACGCACTTCGACCGGAGTACACTCTGCAGCGAGTGACACTCCACTTGCGAGTTTAGATTGGGCAAAGTGCACTTAAACCGAGTCACACTCTCCGTAAGTGCACTTAACTTGCCCGCTTGACAGGGGTATTAGACGCTGCGGCCTCTCCGCCTTACCCCCGTATTCATATACGCTGATGGCGTCGGCAAACGCGGTGCACGTTCCGGCATGTCTAAACAGCTGCGTAAGACGCTGTGGCCTCTCCCCCTTACTAGAGAGTACTGCATGTTTCTAACGCGTTTTGTGCTAGCGTCCCCTTAAGCGGGAGATGGTGCAATTATAATGAAGGGCGCTGTTATAAAATAGGAATGACGTCACATATGGCGCGTGTCATTGGTGGAAGTCAATCGTTCGATTTAGTGCGGCGAGACTGGGCGAATTACACGGAAGATTCACGGTTTACCGATGATTCCCTCCGCAGCTTCGCCCACTCATCATCATTCACCCCGTGGATATGCGGTGTTTTTTTTTTTTCTCTCTCGCGTGTGCAATCATCCGCGGAAAGCAAATACCGGTCCCGTGTGGTGCGGTCAGTCGACAAATACGACGGAAAGTCTGGAAATCTCGATGGCACTGCGTTTTTTCGAAGGCGAGGATAGGGCAAAGGAGCCGTGACTTGTTTTTCCTGAAGTATGCCGTGTCCTCAGGATGTTCTCTGGGGAGAAATGTGCTTCGCATATCTGAGGAAAATATCACCCACTCATAATTCCCTCTCTCTAATACACCATAAACCCGAATTCACCAAGTGAACTATTTTTAAACCATACCTTTCTTAACTCTTTCCTCATCGCCGACAAAAGGTTGGTTTGGGGCCATAAGCTAAATACAATACAACGATATAGCTGTAAAACGCAAAGATAAATGAAACTAAAATTTTCGCTATTCTAGGCATATAAAAAGCAGACCCTTCCTCTGCGTACAAAGGAAGGATATAAGGACGTCGCTTAATGGGTATAGTTCTAATACTTATCAAAATAATGTGGTTAAATACATCTTTCTACGAAGCGGAATTACGAGATAAGCGCTGCTTTTTAAAGTGGAACCACCGCGGAACAAAGACCGTGTGCTAAGCACGATCGCACCAGGATGCGATTTTGCGGAGACTTGCAACGAAATCCTGGCTCTGCACCGGCTCACAGAAATAGTTCAATTTCATTAG
>NC_051161.1:93730169-93762647 GCF_013339745.2 Dermacentor silvarum
CCTTTTAAGGTCAGAAGACAAGACCATCCAAGAAAATCTCACGACCTGGGCTCTGCAGGTCGCCTCAACCGAGGCCACCTAGAGGCCAAGGCCTTCAGATCTACTCCGTCAGAAATCTTGAATAAAGTTGTTTACTCTTCCTTCTTCCCGGGCTTCAGTGCTTCCCTCAGCATTTACGCCCACAAGTTAGACAAAATCGCTAGCCTAAATCCTCTTCCTAAAACCAGATGACAGCCAATTGTGATATAGGACACATCGGCTAAAGCGGCCGGCCAATTACAAACAGAGAGAGCGAACGAAAACCAGCTCTTTATCGAGGCGCAGGAAGTTCTGCCGGCGTGTGTAAAGTCCCCTACACACTAGTATGCATGGGGAGGGGGTGATGGAGTGAAGGCCCTTAAGAGATAAAGGGAGGCAGGAAATAAGGAACAAGCAGACTGAACTCCAGCTGACATCTACGTAAAGCGAATCACTCTTAGTGTGATTGACTCATAAACCAGCACGCGTGTGTGAGTGTGTGCGTGTGTGTGTGTTGTGTGTGTGTGTGTGTGTGTGTGTGTGTGTGTGTGTGTGTGGTGTGTGTGTGTGTGTGTGTGTGTGGTGTGTGTGTGTGTGTGTGTGTGGTGTGTGTGTGCTGTTTGTGTGTGTGTGTGTGTGTGTGTTGTGTGTGTGTGTGTGTGTGTGTGTGTGTGTGTGTGTTGTGTGTGTGGTGTGTGTGTGTGTGTGTGTGTGGTGTGTGTGTGTGTGTGTGTGGTGGTGTGTTGTGGTTTTTCGTAGGTATGAATATTAGTCTAAAGAGCAGTGTGTTATACCAAGATAGTATTTCACTTGCAGTGCATTACAGACAGACTAGACCTTTTATACACAATTGCACGCACCAATCAGTCGTACATTATTTATTCAAATTTCGAGTGGTGTCGATAATGTCGTGTTGCACTCGTGGTGTTGCTGATGCGTTGGTTTCATCTAGTGCAACAGCGGATCGAAACACGCCAACCGTCTCAAAGCACTGTCCTGCCTGGGAGAAAGAGTGTTCTATGCCGCTTGTCGACGCGTGCGTCCACCTCTAAATGGTTTGAATATCAGGCTTGTGTGCTAGAAGTGCTGTGTTTGAATCCTGCCATCGGGCCATTTTAATAATGTTTTGTTTAATTATTTGTAACGGCGTAATATGTTGGAAATAATGAGTTTGTAAAGTCAAAGAGCCGTTTGAAGTAAAAAAATTCCGATGTTTCGGCAAATTCATCTAATAACCATAATTCTCATGCTGACTGTGTCGCCCTGCTTTGCAGGCTCTCATAGACACGAGCGCCATAGTTGCATCTATTAATTACTGTATGAAACTCGAAGCTTGAAGTGGTAAACTGCTCCATCGCTGCACCTTTGCTAGAAGGCGCCGCCAGCCTCTTAAACGCGTTTGGCATTAGAGGCTAGATACGTATGAAAAGGCGTCTCGAACTCGGCAAGAAAGATTCGCTTTAGAATGTGGCAAAATGATGTACTTGGTATTTGTATGTAAAAGGCTCAGTAATGTGGAAAGTTGCCCGAGTCGGTGAATAAGCACCATACCATGTGGGTGTACTAGCGCACTGAACGAGGAAAAGCGGAGAGAACGCCAAGAAACACGACGCTCGCTGCCGTCGCAACTACATTATTTCAGAAGAAGCACTTCATATTTATATACCCACGCACTCTCACGCGTCACAGATATGCAAAAGAAGATTAAAAGCACATTTAAATTTACATACCCCCGCACACTCGGGCGTCAAAGATAGGCAACATATATAAGACGGTGTTCGCTAATCGTTGCCACCCTATCCCATTTATTTGTATTAATAACAAATTTATTGTAGCGCTTTTCCAAATAGGTGACCTTACAACGGCTCAGTACAGAAGAGATGGTTGGCTGATACATCACTCATTTCTTTTGTTAATGTGGAAGGTTTCTACTATTTCCCTGGTCAGCTGATCCTTATGGTAACGAAGAACAGTGTTGTCACGTAAAAGACGCAAGCACCGACATAGTGAACGGTGTCTTTTATTGTGAGAATGTCTCCCTCCAGTGACCTTTTGTGTTCGAAAATTGTTGTGTTCACACACCGGCCTGTTTGACCGATGTATGCTTTTCCACAAGATAGGGGCAAAAAGTATAAAATGACGATCTACGCTGGAGAAAGTACAGCGTATCCTTCACCATGCATTTAAATCTATTTACTGCATTTGTTGATGAAACTTTACCGTCCAGCCCAGCACATATTTTACCGAGTTTGGTAGGTGCTGAAAAAAAAAAAACTACTTAAACCATACCTGCTCCCCACGTTTCTTTAGGTTATGTACAATTTTGTGCGCATATGGTATTGACAGAATTGTTTCCTGTTGTCATTTTATTTTATTTTTGTGCTCTTTCTGAAAGCCGTTGCGCACACAACGAACCAACTTATTGGCTAATCTACACAGCACATGTTTTCCTATCGTTCTTTTTTAGTCTAAGTTGGTTGAACTTGTAAATTATTTTTTCTGGCAAGACATAGCTACGCACACATGAAAAAGCTATGCCACTTTTTACGACTTTTGAGTGTGCCGAATTGTAGCTAAGCAAGCGCTTTTCTCATCGCGGACTGTACGTACGACCAGGAAACGTGGTCCGGTGTGGTCGTTGAAGCCACATCCAAAAACTGCAGCTCACTATTCTTTGGCTACTCTACAGTGATATCAAGCCCTTGGAGGTTGTGCTTGAACACTTTTAAAACCTTTGCCACTCTTCTATCCAAAGCACTATGTTCAACTATTGCCAAAAGCCATCAACATAGCCGAGCACCCTATTGTCAAGGCCGTTAAGGTTTTAATCAATTGACTTGTCAATTTTACTTAGAAAAATTGTGCTATGTAGCGGATCAATCTTTCAGCTTACACGTATGCCCGACTTCTGTCTGCAAATAACATTGCTCCATGTAGAAGATTTTTTGGCAATAATTGAACATGGTACTTCGGACACAAAAGTGGTAGACGTTTTAAACGGGGTAAAGGACAACAGCCTAGGGCTGGATTTGACTGTTAAGTTGCCAAACAATGGCGAGATACAGTTTTTGGATTTGGCGTTTGTTACCATTCCGGAACACATTTGCTGGTCGTACAGTCCGCGATCAGAAAAGCCCTTGCTTAGCTACAATTCCGTCCACTCAAAAATCTTAAGAGGTGACACAGCTTTTTCATGTCTACGTGTGGCCTTAGCTAAGTCATGCCCGGAAAGAATAATTGCAAGTTTCAACCAAGAAGTTAGCACGCTAGAGAATGCAGGATAGGAAAAATATGTGCTGTGTAGATGATCCCAGCGTCCTCTAAATCCGCGCCTTAACTATATTTGAAAAAATAAAGGGGCACTGATGAGCCTATAAGTTGGTTTGTTATGAGCGCAACGGCTTTCAGAAGGAGCATAATAGAAAAAATAGAATGACACCATGAAAAAATTGTGTCAATATTATATGCGCACAACACTGCGCATAACCTAAAACAAAGGGGGTAGCAGGTATGGTCTAGAAGTATTTTTTTCAGCACTCAACAAGCTCGCTACAGTATATGCCGGGCGGGATCGTGCCGTTGCATCAACAAATAAAGTAAATAGATTTAAGTGCGCGCTAAAGCCTATATATATATATATATATATATATATATATATATATACGCTGGCGTTTGTCAAGTGTAGATCGTCCGTTGTATATTTTGCCCTTATCTTGTGGAAAACTAGACATCAGCCGAACGGGTCGGTGTGTCAACGCAGTTCTTTTGGAACAAAAAAGGTCACCGGGGGACACATTCCCATTATAAAGGGCGTTGTTCACAAAGTTGGTGCTTGCCGTTTTTACGTGACATTACTGTTCTTTCTTAATATAAGGATCAGCTGGCCAGGGAAATGGCAGAAGCTTTCCACATTAAAAAAAAAGCGTTGTATCAGTCAACCATCTCGTCTACTGAGCCACCGTGAGGTCACCTATTTGGAAAAGCACTAGAACAAATTGGTTAATACTAAACATAAATGTGATAGTGTTGCAGGGATTGGAACACACCGTGTTATAGGTATGTTGCCTATCATTGACGCGCGACGGTGCGAGGTTATATAAATTTAAACAAACTTTTAATCTTGCTTTGCATATCTTTGGCGCGAGAGGGTGCGTCGGTATATAAACGTGAAGTGTTTCTTCTGAAATAAAGCAGTTGTGACTGCAGTGAGTGTTGTGTTTCCTAGTGTTCTCTCCGCTTTTTCCTGTACACTGCGCAGCTTCCCCTCACGGTATGATGTAAAACGTTGCATGTTAGACTAAAAATGAAGGCAGCGTGAAAATGATGTTTTGGGCGTTCCAGTGTAAAAATACGTAGCATTTCATGTAGCTTGTCGAGTGAGCCAATGTCCTGACGATAAGCAAACAAATAGCTTAAAGCTGGCCACTGCCTAGAAGATCGAGGCATAGGACGTAGTACGCTTCTCAGCATCAGTAGGTCCGTCCAATTACGAAGAGCACTTCCGAACGTAAGGCTTGGTGAGTTCCTTTCCTACACTTCGGTTTCGAGATACGCTTTCCGAAGGTAAACAACAAGGCGGTGCACACGCCTGCGCAACTAGCTTTTGTTTTTGCACCTGACAGCCGTTTTAGCTGTTCCAGGCGTTCTGCGTGAGAACGCTGGCGAAGTGACGCGTGCACGCCCCATCCTCGGTGACAAATCCGTGATGCGCGAACGTCTCTGCCCGTGTCGAGGGCGGGCATAATAGGAGGGTGCTGTTATTCCTCTGCCCCTCGCAAAGAATAGCGCCCACGCAGGAAGTTTGTCCAGCCGCGGTGACGCGGTCGCCGAAACTCTTTCAATTCGCATTCGAAAAGAACGAGGGAGGAGCAGGCGGGCGTAAAGCAAACGGCACGGAACGACCGACGGCGGCGCTTAAAGCGCGCTGTATTCTAATCCGCTGCCTGCCGACGCCAACAACAACACGTGACCCTTTCTTTTCTCTTCACCGGCATGCTCTCACTCTCTGTCTTGCTAGACTCGCTAGTGGAACAACGGGCAGCCAGTTCGCCACATTACGAGTTTCACCGCATATGTTGACATCGGTTTCATTCATTTTATAGTATACAATTCTATAACGACAGCAAAGGTCTAATGATTTTTTTTCTCCTAAGAACATCGTATTTGGAGGTGAAAGCCAAGATTTACGGAGATAGGCATTGATACTAGCTGTCTTTGGCACCTTCGACACTCGTTGACCATCAGAACGTGTGCATGACAACATGCTGCCACGGAATGCCATCTTCCTCGTGCTGGCTGTCATGCTTTTGGGCGCCCCGGCGGTCGGTTCCTACGACGAGCAGTGCGGGCCCGTGTTCAGGAGCTACCGACGTTTCGGTGCCAAACACCTGAGCCGTGAGTGTGGACAGTTTTGTGACACGGACACCTGTTGGCGGTATGTGCCATGTCGAAAGGAAGTTTTAAGTGCGGAATCTTTGCTTTCGTGAGCATATATCACTAACGGCAAAAGCTGTGTACATCAAAGCGACCTCCTTTGGCGGCCAGATGTTTTGTGAATGTAGATGCGTGGCTCCAGGAGAATGAACCGGTTCAGAAATAGTTTTGTTATAGAACGCTTTAACCGGCCCCAATATAAAAAAAAATTACCTGGCTATGCGTTACATCCCCAAGCTGCACAGTGGGCTATCGAGGACTGCGTAGTGAAGGGTTACAGATTAATTTTAACAACATGAGTTTTGTTTCACGTGTGCCCAAATAACGGGACACGAGCATTTTTTGCATTAGGTACCCATAGAAATGCGGCCGGCGTAACTGGGAATTAAACCCGCGACCTCGTCTTCAACCAGTAATGTACCACAATATATCATTACGAAACATGGTTCCAGCGCACAATTAAACACGGACGAGAAGAAAAAGACAACACGAACGCCGGTGTTGTCTTTCTCTTCTCGTCCATGTTTAATTGTACCCTGGAACGATGTCTCATAATGCTAATCACAACCAACTAGCCCAGCTGTCCACACTTAGCACAATATATCAGCGGATAAGTGTTCTAGTATATTGTCAAACATAGTTATATCGAAAGGGGATATATTGAAATAATCGACAAAGTTAAGTAAGTCAAATTCCACTTGAAATCTCTTTAGATATTCTTAGTGCAGGACATCTAATAATGTATTTATCGTAGTAATGAATATAACGAAGCAGTTATATGGCTCCCTCTTGAACTTTCATAACATGGATGTACTCTACTTCTGTTGAAAAAAAAAATGACATTCAGCTTTTCCCACACATCACCATTCATCACTAGCACTCCATTCCCTTTCAAGTGAAACTCTGCGCTACATTTAATATTCGCGGGACATCGATAAAACATGTATACAACGGTTCTATCACGCAATTTGCGTACTCCTAAGGATCTCCAATTACCTAATGCTAGGCGCTCTTTAAGTTTCGCGCACAAATGACAACTGACGCGCTCTTCCTTCCAAATATAAACTCGGTGGCATAAACAGTTCTTCTAAGGCGTAGAACTCCAGTGTAACGCTTTTGAGCGTTCGAATTAGTAATTTTCTGCGAGAATCACCACTGATAATTAAGATGCCGCCATCTTCGTCCCACTGGAAATTATACGCTGCAACGCCCCAGACTTTTTCCTGGGACCTGTAACACAGTAAGGCTGTCTGTCCAAGAAAAGAACGTCTCACATTTCATTCTATAAAACGAAGAATCCTGCCCGGCAACATCAAAGAAATTAATGGCATGTAATAAATAACTTTGCAAGCTACTAGGGAACTAAAGGAACAATTGTGTAGAAAGTTCGATCACAATCGTTTTGAATTTGTATGGTTCCTAGGAATTTGCACACGCACTTAAAGTGACATTTGAGCTCTTTCTGTGATTAACGAGAGTATAAATTGACTTTTCTCGAGACCATGAAGTGTCAACTAGCCGGGCTCTCATAACCGCTTTCCACTGTAATCGAACTAAAGGAATCGGAGTCATTGGAGCTTGGCTAGGTCGTTTTAGTATCCTTGATTTTAGAACTCTGAAGTCCCCGCACGCATTTACAGAACGATAAAGGAATTAAATTCGGTGCGGACTCCATCTGCGCAAGGATCGTATTGTTCTTTTGTTTTTTCGAGGTAAGACAGGCTTATACATGGCTTTACCCACATTGACAGGCAGCTGCGAAGATCACAATTCAGGAAGGCTTTTTACAACGAAGCTGTTAGCCTCTGGTTGGCCGACATTTATCGTGTCCGTGTTCGTTAGCAAAATGTGGGCCGATCCCGGAGGTAGTGAAACACTGGCCCGACCCGTGTCGGAGGTGAAGCAGGCTCCAAGCACTCAGCAAAGTGAGGCCAAAAGTGCATACATTCTTTGTAATCGCGGATACAACATACAGAACTGCATTCGTTTCTTTAAAAAAAATTACACCGCCCATGCACTCCGTACAGGTGGTAAATCAGTGAAGCGGAAATGTGCGCGGCCCCGGTGTTTATCACTGGGTTAATCCAGATGGTTCATTAAAGTCTTTCTTTCTAAATTATTGGTTATGTCTTTGTACAGCACGGCCGCACGAACCGCCGTATCGACCCGACATTGCCGCTTGCGCTCCGCATCGCGAGCCCGATCTTCTGCCGAGGCGTTGGCGCGATGTCGACAAGATCTCTCCCGCTCCTCACTCGGCGGCTCATACCCAGTTATCTAATGCGGGTATGAGCCACACGTGATTTCTTTCTTCCTTCCTTCCTTTCTTTCTTTCTTTCTTTTCTCTTTTTTTCTTTATTTCTTTCTTTCCTCCCTGGGTTGTCCCTGGCTCATAACCGCATACCCGATAAACGATAATAAAATTACGTGTGTCGCATACCCGCATATCCCATGCGCGTATGCGACACACGTGATTTTATTATCGTTAATCGTGACGTAACGGACGAACATGTGATGTTATTATTGTCATGACCTATCAGTCATGTTAGTCAAACATTTGTACCCTTCCATGCCAAATTTGGTATATACCAAGTGAACGAGACGCGAGTTTTGGATAGGTTTTCGATTGGTTTATTTCCGTCGGAGGGTTTCTGTGGTAGGAGCAGGAGTGTTTAGCTTAGGTGTATACAGCCTTCGCTCTAAAAAAAAAAAAGCACAAAACAATCATCCAACCACACATTTGGTGACTAGCCCGCGAAAAATTCGTAAGGGCGTTCTATGCCGCCTCTGGATGCATGCGGCCGTGGCGCAATAGTTTCAATATCGGACTTCTGTGCTAGAGGTCCGGCGTTCGAATCATGCCGTCGAACATTTTAAAATAATGTTTATTTATTTATTACACAGTACTTTGTTGAAAATGGCGAGTTTTTGAAGTCACGAAGCCATTTGAAGCCAGAAAGAAAAAGTTTAGGCAAATCTATGTACTTCCCATAAGTCCCACGCTGACTGAAGCGCCCCGATCGAGGCTCCCGTAGACACTCCCGCTGCAACACTTCTATGGGTAGGCCACGCAGAGTTAGGGCTCCCGAGGAACCCCAGCGACCACAAAGGTACTATCACTACCATTACTCCAAAGTAGTAAAGCCTTGCATGCAGCCATCAGCAGGTGTAGTGGTTTTGCAACAGCTTTGCTGGACATCCACTTTCGCTGGTCCAGAATGGCGAGTCAATTTTTTGGGAGGAGCCCTTTTGGTTAATCGTCAAAAATAAACCAGGTTTCATTTCTATTGAATTTCAGGAAATACGTTGGGTGCCGTCTCAAGATTACAAAAGAGCTCCCAACGGTCGCGTTCGATGAAATCGTTTGATCCAGCAGTGATTTGTAGGCTAGGCCTGAAGTCTAGGGGTTATCTTCCTTGTATAGACTGGACACATTGTGCCGGTCGCTTCGCTTACCCAATTTGTCAGCATGCTCGGTAACAGTGACATACGCTCTTTTATTTGTTCACAGCCCCTCTTTGATGCTATTTTTTCGTTGCAATGAACTCACTACTTACAGCAATCTAGCTGACATAACTTCTATGTTGGCGCCAGTTGCTATTGGTTCATGTAGTTTTTACACAGTGCCACACTGTTTTCTCTATTAGAGCCAGTTTTGCGATTTCGTCAACTTGTTCCCTTTCTCGAGTTTAGTACTTGCAAGATGCAGAAATAACATTTAATGATGCACAAAGAGCACTCAGATAACGGATGAAAGATGATGTTATGATGACTCATGACAGCTGACCGCGCGAACTTCGTTCAAGCTCTTCATTATTTATTCCCAAGAATAACCTTCTATATCTGCTCGACTTGCCTTCACATCCTTTAGGTTTGCTTTAGGTTACCGGCCATGCTTGCTTAGTGGCTGTGGTGTTGGTCTGCTAAGCACATGGTCGCGGGATCAAATCCCGGCCACGGTGGCCGCATTTCGATGGGGGCGAAATGCGAGAAATTTAGGTGCACGTTAAAGGACCCCAGGGGGTCGAAATTATTCCGGTGTCCCCCACTACGGCGTACCTCATAATTATATCGTGTTTTTGTCACGTAAAACTCCATAATTTCGATTTTTTTAGGTTTGCTTTCTTTTGAACGACACACCTTGTGCGCGTTAAATACGAGCTAAAGTTCGTGCTAGGTGACGCCATTTAGCAAGAGGAAATGGGACAGGCTAACTGCTTTGACTTTAGGGGTGCATTTTTTTTCTTTATGCAGAAATGTCCAGCGACTCAAAGGAAGCCATTATGAAGTGTCGGAACATATCAGAAAGCGTCGCGCTTCAGGTGGGTCTGAGACACAGTTGCTCGAAGACTGGTCGCTTCCCGCGCCACTATACTTCCCTTTAAAGCGAATTATTCGTTTCAGCAAGCCAGGCTTTTTACGATGGGCAGGTAGGTTCCTGTCGCACCTCGGTTCGACCCTTTTCAGTAAACCATTGAGGCAGAAACAATTGCAAATGATTATCAATGCCAGCGAGAGTTTTCTCATGTGGCACTATTGCCTATTTCGAAGTCATGCCGCGGTCTATGGCAAACCTTACGGGTGCTTGCGCTGGCACATAAATCCGCAGCGTGTTATTTGATGACGCGGGAGTGTTGATACACTTTAAACGTGATCTGGAACGCGCCATATACGCGCTCTGTGCACGTGTTGGCGATAGAACACGCACAGAGCACGTGCTATCGTCAACGTTGCATGACGTCCGTTGTAAGCATGCCCACCACAGGCGCATGATTGGTACGGGCGGATAGCGGTCAAACTTAGCACGCCCGCTTCGGCGGGCCACGTCGAATAGCAACACGTTGCTTACGAAAGAGAGAGCGGACAAACTTCTTAGGAAAAACGACGACTGCGAAGTGGGTCGCTTGACGACCCATTAAACAAGTTATAAAGCACTCACAAACCACGATGTTCCGCGCAAAACGGTGTGCGGTTACGTACTTGACGGCTCCATGTGTACTAGTTGAGTGTTTTCATCTGCTGCCATACATACCAATATAGGTGCTATATTTTAGTGGAAATTGCTGTATTTGCTTCTTTTGTGTAATTTTTTTTTCAATTTGGGCGAAAGACTGCTTGGCAGGTGCTAACGTACTTGGCGTCACTGCGAGGAATAGTTTACCGTGACGTGATCCTTTTATTCAGCGAACCAGTTACATGCCGACATTTCCAATAATAAATGAAGTAAATACATCAGTCCCAAGATTCACAAATAAGTAAATAGCGAAATGCCGCTGTAGATGTTCTCGTATTGCGTTCGGTTGTATAGACGAGACATTTAACACACACTTTAATCTACGTGCGCGCTCCGTCTAACATTCCGTGACGTTCCGCCAACATCTGAACAGAAACGCCGCGGTTGGGAATGGAACCACCGATGTAGTTCAAAGCTGGACTACTTTTTTTCAACTGTGATCTGTTCTTACGGAGTGGGACATTACACTATAAGATGTGGCAGTTTACTTTGTTATTTAAATGAGATGATGAAGCAAGTGCGGTTGCAGCATTATCACACCTCATTCTCTCACGCCTTGACACTCTTTCGTCTTTACCATCGCACGTGTAGAGAGATGCCGAGTTCGAGGAGAGGCGGCACCTGTGCATCGGCCTCTTCTTTCCGTCGGTGCCAGAGGAACAGTTGGAGGAACACCTGTGTCGGTTCACGAGGATGGACGACAGCGAGGAAGTGCAGAAGCTGCGAAATGTGAGGGCTCCATGGGGACGCAGCCACTTGCTCATACTTTCGGCCGAACGCGAGGCTGGAAAGACCGAGGCTTCTTTGATGAAACACGCCGCTTTTCAAACGCTGAAATGAACTTTGAACACCGCAAAGCGTGAATGCATAATTATTTTTATACCGGGATTTTGAGATGTCGTAGTGCTGATATGAGTGTAGGAAAATTAGGAAGCTTTGGCTTCAGACAAACTCCGATTTTTCTATTCAAGTACACGTTGTATGCCGAAAATCTTTCATGAGACACTGCTGGGTTGATTGGAATAAAATTTGCTGCACATGAAAGAGAATGTCAAATTATAGCAAATGCAATGAATAGTTTTCTTTTTTTTTGCTTTAGGGCCTCATACATGTGGACAAAATTACCGAATGGTATTAGTTATAAAACTGAGTCAAGAAGTTATATGTATCTATCCACCAAAATTGATATTGTAGTTCTGTAAACTGCGTCTGTTAGAGAATCTGAAACTGACAAATTTGATATATGAGGTCACAGGTTTCCTGAATTTGTTACAACGCTTCCGAGAGTTCTACAAAAGTCGTACTGACAAGGTAGTGGTGACTTGGCGTGTTCGCAAAAAATATGATGGAAGACTTTATTGGTCAACTGTGAAGGTCAGAAGTAGATACGAGCACTGTCAGAAATGGAGCTGAATATCAAATAAACAGTCGCTTGAGCTAACGGATGTGCTAGTGCGCCTTTTGTTCTCAGAGTCTAGAAGCTTAGGCAAGTTGACAAGCCGTCGCTTTGGAACCTTCCTGCATAGCGTGGCCAACCTGGTTTCAGATACCAAGCTATATTGTACCGTAAGTGCACAACTGCATGACTCTACAGCGCACAAGTGTGATTCCTGGTAAGGCTGGTAGGTTACTCCTGGTAAGGTGCATGCAGCGAGGCTAACATAGCTGGAAAAATGCATAGGTAAACATAAACGCGTAACCGTAAATGACGAACGAGTAAAGACGCATTGCATGCATGTCCAAAGCTACAAGCTTGGTGGGGAATTGGGAGAGCCATTGAAAATTATGGAGTTTCGGTAATTGCTAGCTCAAACCCAGTCTTCTTCTTGCCTTTTTTGTCTTTAAATGTTCTACTCACCGACGTAAAGCATGCGCGAGCCACCAGCAAAAGACAACCCAGATGCTGGCATTCATTCGGACTGATTGGTAACACAGAACAAGGAATTGGGGAGTTGTTATGGTGTTGGAGATTACAAATGTCTATGGTTTACAATTATGAAAAGTAAAGGAGTAGAACAGATGCTGGAAGTAAACGTATGTTCTGAATGTAATCTAGAAAAAAAACAACAAAAACTAAGAAAAAGAGACAAACAACCATGGCAAGAGGATTTGTGATTCCAGCATTCGACGCATACTGTTGCTCAACTTACTTTCAATTACTCGTACGAAATCACTTACGTTGATTTGTACGTTACTTTATTTATTTTGCAGATAACAGCTTGTCTGAAGAAAGGGTACGATACCTTTGGGAAGGTGAGTGGTTATTTTCTAACTAGTGACAAACAGAAGAAGCGAAAATAATTCAAGATTGTCATGGGGACAGAGATACAGAGAGAAAGAAACTAGAGGAAAAGGAGGAAAGCTAGTGTGGCCAACCGCTGGACCACCCTTTTTCTACTATAAGGTGTTAGGGTACCGAAATAGCGAAAAGGGGACGAGAATTCGCACTTCGCTGACGTGAGTTGCTGAGAAAGTGCCGCTTATTAAACCTCAACTGTGAATCTCGCTACCCGCATAAGCAGCGTTAGATGCCTTTATGTAGCAGTAGAATACCTAGCGTGACCCACACGCAAACGCTCTGCCGTCAGCGCGAATCGCACGACAGTGATTACAGCTTTGCGTGCCGCTATATCCTAAAAATAATGCCGGCACTGGACGTCTGAATGAAGTACTAAAGCCACAAAAGAAGAAAAATGAAGGTTGCGTGCAAATGCCCCCGTAGTTGAGGCATTACGTCGCAATGTTTCTGCAACGACGCTTCTTTCGTTAGGCTCCGACACGTGGAAAATCAAGGACACTTGAAAGAAAAAGGCCACTTGAAAAAAAAAAAAAAACGCAAAAGCAGTGCTTGGTTACTGTGGTCCCTTCTTCGCCAGAGAGCGAAGGCATCAGACGCAGGGGTTTCTAGACAAGGGCTCCTTTGGAGATTTCACATGGGTTTGACGTAGGAGGGATCTGTCTACTTCATACAAAAGCGAACCTTTTGCGCCTGCAGAGAGTTTTAGCGAGTCGCAGAAGGTATGAAAATGTAGGTCTCAACAAAACAAAGAGCAAGAATTAGTTGTAGAGTACGTAGTGTTAAAGGTACGGACGTAATTAGCGTCATTATAGTGAAAACATAACCCGATTTCCTCATAGACTGCACGAGCTACCTCGGGAAACGGCCCACCTGGCCTCTCAGTAAAAAAAAATTGCTTGTCAACCAAAGTCGACGCGAATTTAGACAACGTCGACGTAATTGGGCGTAAACAGAAGTAATTGAAAGAACTTGACATAAATCAAAGAAATAGAGGGCCCGGAAAAAACGTGTAAGGTTCGACATTGGAACCACCAAAATAATGTAAGCAATGCAAAAATATCATGCAAATATGCAGCCTTGCATGATATTGAATATATTGCCGCAAGTCTGCTCTAAACATGTGTTCTACGACGGTAGCCAGCGAGCCACTGTGTCAAAAGAGCGTCTGCTACCTCTCGCGCGCCTGCTTGGTTTCGTGGGGTGGCGCAATGTGTGCCGCTCGTGCACGCGCACGAGGCAGGGGCTCGGACCATCACTGGAAGAGAAAGAAGTGCGTTCGGCGCAGAGACGCTCGTGTGGAACGTTCTTTTGAAACTCTTCGTGTACATAGTTAGTTGCAGGGCACAGGTTCGCCCTTAATAAACCAGTTTTTCTATTTTACTCCTTGAAATACCGTTACATTCTGGTGGAGGTGCTGGGTATGTTTGGAAGTCCTCTGGGTGCCAGAAACCGGAGCCCCGATCCTCAGCGATTGGAATCTGGAGAGGTGACTCCAGTGCACCAGCGCGCCAGCCGCCGACTTCGGGGAGACCCGCCTGAATTCGGACCGCTTCCCACTGCTACGACCACACGGACGATGTCTTCCACTGACGCCACGACGATGACTAGCCAGGCGACATCACCCGAGGTCGTCGTGTACCCGCCGCGCATGCCCGAGATGTTCCACGGCGACCCGTACAAAGACGTCGAGGATTGGTTGGAGCACTTCGAGAGGGTCGCAGATGTCAACGGCTGGAACCCGGCACGGAAACGTCGCCACGTGTACTTCGCCTTGGGGGATTCAGCAAAGACATGGTACGAGAATCACGAAGCGGTGTTAACGTCCTGGGAAGAGTTTCGGCGACATCTGCTTGCTGCGTTTGCATGCGCCGATCGCCGAGAGAAGGCTGAGAATGCTCTGCAAGCCAGGAACCAGCGCACCAACGAGAGTGTCGGCATGTACATCGAGGACATGTCCCGTCTGTTCAAACGTGCCGATGCAAACATGTCCGAGGAGAAGAAAGTGCGCCATCTTATGCGTGGCGTGAAGGAGGAGCTATTTGCCGGGTTGCTTCGCAACCCGCCACGTACTGTTGCGGAGTTTCGCACCGAGGCGACGACGATAGAGAAGGCCCTGCAGCAGCGCGCCCGCCACTACAACCGTGATGTCAGCAGCGCCCCTGTGGACGTTCTTTCGGCAGACATGGGCAATAACACCGAAGCGTTGAGAGAGCTGGTGTGAACTATCGTTAAAGAAGAGCTTCGGAAGCTGCAGCAACCGCAAGTCGCGTCGACTGTTTCTTCGCTGGCCGCCGTCATTCGGGATGAAGTTAGGCATGCCATGTTAGAACCGCAACCGGAGGTGCAGCCTGTTTCACTCGGGCAACCACTGCAGGAACGCCGCGTACCAACATACGCTGACGCTGTGCGTCAGCTTGCCGTGCAGACTGCATCATTCGCAGCCCTCAGTGCACGCCCACCGGCTCCCCGCAGTGCATCTTTCCAGGGAGAAAGATCCACGAGTACAGACCACGAGTACAGACCACGGAAAAGCGACGTGTGGCGTACACCCGACAGGACGCCGCTCTGCTTCCATTGCGGAGAGGCCGGACACATGTACAGATGGTGCCCATATCGGCGAGTCAGCCTTCGTGGATTCGCTGTCAATGCACCTTGCCCCCGCAATGGGGAAAGACCCATCGATATCCAAGATTACTTGTCGCAAAGTCAACTTGCAGCTGCTCGTTACCAACACCAGTCACGGTCACCAGCGCCCGCCCGCTACCGATCACCAAGCCCACGACCCTTTTCAAGTTCCCCAAGGCGTCGTTCAGAAATCCCGCGCCCGGAAAACTAAAGCCAGCGACCTGGGGAGGCAAGGCCGCTGACGTTCGACAAAGCGAAGATCCTCCGTCAATGTTGCAGTGCAGTAGCGACAAGCAGAAAGCGACGACTACGATAAGTACGCAGAAAATTTCTTCAGACTTACTTATTGCCGTGGATGGGCATGAATCGAATGCTTTAGTAGACACGGGTGCTGATTATTCAGTCGTAAGCTACGCACTCGCTAAACAGCTTAAGAAAGTTTTGACGCCGTGGAACGGACCGCACGTACGTACAGCTGGGGGTCACCTCATTAGTCCTCTAGGAATATGCACTGCAAGAGTTCTGATTCGAGGTGTAACTTACGTTACCGAATTCGTAGTACTTCCGGACTGTTCGAGAGACGTTATACTCGGTATGGATTTTCTGCACGCAAACGGTGCTATAATTGACCTGCAGAATTCTAGCGTTTCCTTCTCTACGAAGTTGGCCATTGACATGGAGGAGCCTGAGGAACCGGACTACACTGCCTTGCGAGTTCTTGACGCAGACGTAACTGTGCCACCACGAAGCAGTGTACTGGTTCGCGTCAGAAATCAAGCATTCGTTGACTCCGAGGGTATAGCGGACGGCAATGTCGAGCTATTGCTGAAGAAAGGTATTTGCATTGCTAGGGGCATTATCCGCTTACGCGATGGGCTTGCCGACCTATTGCTGACAAACTTCGGAAATGAACTTCAGCATGTCGCGAAGGACACTGCCATCGCCTTCCTGCACAGTTTTACTACAGATACAAGCTTATGTACCCTGGAGTCGGAGCCACCTCCTGCGAAAACTACGAATAAGGCCACAGCAGCAGTTGCAATAAGCCCACACCTATCGCCAGCCGAGGCGAAAACCATACAAGACCTCATAGGTGCTTTTGCAGAGTGTTTCTCCACTTCCTCAAGAGTACGGAGAACGCAGGTTGTTAAAAACCGTATAATAACAGAGGAAGCAACCAGACCTGTATACCAACACCCATACCGAGTATCGCCGAAAGAACGGGAGATCATAAAGAATCAGGTGCAAGAGATGCTTCAGGATGATGTCATTCAGCCGTCCAACAGCCCATGGGCGTCCCCGGTAGTTCTTGTCAGGAAAAAGGACAACACAATGAGATTTTGTGTTGATTACCGGAAACTGAACAGCGTCACCAAGCGTGATGTGTACCCCTTGCCACGTATCGATGACACCTTGGACCGGCTGCGTGATGCAAATTATTTTTCTTCGTTGGATTTAAAAAGCGGATATTGGCAAATTGAAGTGGACGAAAGAGATCGTGAAAAAACAGCATTCGTTACTCCGGACGGACTTTATGAATTTAAAGCACTCCCATTCGGCCTCTGTTGCGCGCCAGCGACCTTCCAGCGCATGATGGACAGTGTCCTGTCGGGTCTCAAATGGCAGTCATGCCTAGTCTACTTGGATGACGTTGTGGTATTCTCTTCAACGTTCGAGCAGCACGTGGAGAGGCTACGTTCAGTGCTCCAGGCTATCCAGTCGGCCGTCTTGACAATCAAACCAGAAAAGTGCCAGTTTAGATTTGAAGAGCTTCGTTTCTTGGGTCACGTCATCAGCGCTCAAGGTATTGGGCCGGACCCCGAGAAGACTGCAGCCGTCGCAGGATTTCCAAAGCCACGAGATAAGAAAGAGGTGCGTCGATTTTTGGGCTTATGCGCTTACTATAGGCGATTTGTAGAAAATTTTTCAAAAATTTCGGAACCTCTAACAAGACTCACGAAAGAAGACATACCCTTCGTATGGCATACCGAACAAGACACTGCTTTCAAAGAATTAAAGAAGCGTTTGCAATCCCCGCCAATCCTCGCCCACTTCGACGAGACCGCAGACACAGAAGTCCACACAGATGCCAGCAATCTGGGTCTTGGCGCAGTTTTAGTTCAGTGGCAAAATGGAGAAGAGAAGGTCATAGCGTACGCTAGCCGCACTCTTTCAAAAGCTGAAAGAAACTATTCTGCGACGGAGAAGGAGTGCTTGGCAGTCATATGGGCCATCAGCAAGTTTAGACCATACCTCTACGGCAGGCCGTTTCATGCAGTTAGCGACCACCATTCACTGTGCTGGCTTGCAAGCTTGAGAGACCCATCCGGACGACTTGCGAGGTGGAGCCTCAGACTCCAAGAATACGATATTACCGTTGTGTACAAGTCTGGGCGAAAGCATAACGACGCTGATTGCTTGTCACGCGCACCGGTCGGCTCTCCTCCTTCTGAAGACGACGATTTCCCATTCCTTTGTGTTATGCGAGCCGCGGAAATCTCCGAACATCAACGGGCCGACGCAGATTTGCTCCCACTCATAAAGTATCTCGAAGGGCATAACGTTCAAGTTCCACGAGTGTTTAAGAGAGGATTATCTTCATTCTGCCTCCGAGATAACGCACTCTACAAGAGAAACTTCCAAAACAACAATGAAAAGTTCTTACTCGTCGTACCTTCAGTTATGTGGCCTGAAATATTAGAAGCCTGCCATGATGACCCATCATCAGGCCACTTGGGTGTCACCCGAACATTCGCCAGAATCCATGCAAAGTATTATTGGCCGAATTTATTAGCGTCAGTACAGCACTACGTGAAGACATGTCGCGAATGTCAAAGGCGCAAAACACCACCCGTAAAGCCAGCTGGTCTTCTTCAACCCATAGACCCACCTAAGACTCCATTTCAACAAGTTGGGATGGATCTCCTTGGACCATTTCCCACATCGTCATCAGGGAAGAGGTGGATCGTTATCGCGACCGACTATTTGACACGATATGCTGAAACTGGCTGCCTTGAGCGGGGAACGGCCGTCGAAGTTGCTAAGTTTTTTGTTCACAACATAGTGCTTCGACATGGTGCCCCAATGGTTGTCATAACAGATCGAGGTGCAGCATTTACAGCTGAGTTGATGCAGTGCTTGATGACGATGACTAACACCAGTCATAGAAAAAGCACTGCATACCATCCCCAAACAAACGGGTTGATGGAACGCCTGAACCGCACCATCGCTGACATGTTGTCAATGTATGTTGACATCGAACATAAGACTTGGGACGAGATCCTGCCCTACGCTACATTCACCTACAACACGGCTCTACAGGAGTCCACTCGTGTCACTCCGTTTGAACTTGTCTATGGGCGCACCGTCACAACAACGCTGGATGCCATGCTGCCAGCAGATAATGACGACGGCAACCCGTGCGACGTTGACGAGTTCCTACAAAGAGCCGAATAAGCCCGCCAGTTGGCACGATGCCGATTACGCCATCAACAATGCAAGGATGCACGTTCTTACAACAGGCACCACCGAATAGTTCAGTACCAGCCGGGTGACAAGGTGTGGGTATGGACACCAGTGCGACGTCGCGGACTCTCAGAAAAGCTACTACGACGGTACTTTGGCCCTTATGAGGTTATCCGTCGACTAAGCGACCTGACTTACGAAGTAATCCCTAGTGGAAACGAGCGCACTAAACGCCCCTAACATTGCGGACGTCGTCCACATAGTCCGCATGAAGCCCTATTACGACCGATAACGAAAAGCCTCCGACTAACTTAGCTACCCTCCTGCCGGCATCGGGACGATGCTTATTGAGAGGGGGAGTAATGCCGCAAGTCTGCTCTAAACATGTGTTCTACGACGGTAGCCAGCGAGCCACTGTGTCAAAAGAGCGTCTGCTACCTCTCGCGCGCCTGCTTGGTTTCGTGGGGTGGCGAAATGTGTGCCGCTCGTGCACGCGCACGAGGCAGGGGCTCGGACCATCACTGGAAGAGAAATAAGTGCGTTCGGCGCAGAGACGCTCGTGTGGAACGTTCTTTTGAAACTCTTCATGTACATAGTTAGTTGCAGGGCACAGGTTCGCCCTTAATAAACCAGTTTTTCTATTTTACTCCTTGAAATACCGTTACAATATTACATCAGAACATAAAAATAAATATAACATGTAAGCTCGCCGGCCTTGTCATCTTCCGCGTTGACTTTCACTGACAGGCCTTCCTTTTGAGGATAGAAAAAGCATGGACAAAAAAGTTCGTAAGTGAAAGGGAAAATATCCCACAAGAAGAGGTGTGGCTGCGGAGGAGCTCCGACGAAGAGAAAAGGAAGTCAGGAGCTGTAGAAGAGTACTGAAGCGCAGAACACTTTCGTATAGTCATGGGAGTTCAAACAATACTACGGAAATGCACGCCTTATAAGAAAGTCTGCAACACCGTGCCCTGAAGAATGATATTGTTAAGGTGATGTAGAAAGAGCTGTACCCAGTTAACGTGATAAAGCATTAGCGACGGCTGCTCCAGTCATCGGCTGGGAGGAGTTAGGGAGATAGTATTTATCAGTTTCTGTGAGGCTTTGATAACCACACGAGACTGAGTTCATTCACGAAAATACATGTCGTGCAGATCACACGTACGAATAACTTTAATAATTCTCTCTCCCTCTCTCTCTGTAGTGAACTATATAATAAATAAGTAATAAATAAATATTTAATTCATAACATTAGTTTTTTTCATAAGATCAGCACTCATGACAACTTTATGGGCATTCCAGCAAGTAAAGCGTATGTCGTATGTTTGTGTGAAACATAAACGTATGTTAACGTTTCGCCCGTGGACCAGCCTCTGTCACGCGACTGATCGAGAGTGATATTTGGCGTAAACGATCCTTGAGTGTCGGCGAAGTACATGCATATTGTCACGTACGAGTTTGTACCGCTGTGGACAAAATGACGTTGGTTGGGGAAGAAGAGGCTGAAGTGTCTCGGAGCTCGGTAGATGGTGTCACGTTTTTAGGAAAAACTTTTCGTTTCTTTTTTCACCTTCTAGTTTAGTGTGTTGCGAGCCAGTCAGACTAACCTGATGTCTCTCTCTTCTCCCGGTCAAGGGCATTCCCTTGGCTAGCTTCTCTCCCGGCTCGAGAGTGGCCGATAGACAAATTTTAAGCAGTGGCAACAGGATTGTCCCTGTGGCTCTAGTACCTACCAATGGGGATCAATTCAAATGAAAAACCCGAAAGCCATTCAAGTGGAGCTTCGAAAGGCCACCACCCACTTCCAGAAGATCACCGAGGTCCGTCAATTTGGTCGCGGTGGTATTCTGTGCTGCTCATCAGACCAGGAATGTGTTCAAGAACTTCTCAACTGTTCCGAATTTGCATCAAATCCGGTGAGCCCGCTTATTCCAGCACACCTTGCTTGCTCGAAAGGCTTAGTTCGCGGTGTCGACGCGAGCCTGGACCCATCAGAGGTATTAGACTTATTTTCAGTTGCTGGTGCTGTTTCTGTATACCGATGCAGCCGAATTATCGAGAACAAGAAGTCGCCTACGGAATCGGTCATTGTTACGTTCGCGGGAACAGCCCGTCCATCTGAAATTAAGGCATGCCCCTAATATACAAAGTAGAGCCACTAACTCCACGACCACTACAGTGCTCGAAATGTTGGCGTTACGGGCACAGCATAAAAGGCTGCAGGTCTGTCACTCGATGCCGACTATGTGGAGAAAATCACCACAGCACAGACTGTAAATCTCAGGAGGAAAAATGTTGTCTGTGTCACGAAGCTCACGCGGCAGACTATTCGAACTGCACGGCGAAGGAGCAAGAATTGAGAATTCTTGAAGTGGTGGAACGCAGGCCTTGCTCACGTAGAGAAGCGTTTATTGAGGTTCAAGGAAGAACCCAGGGCTATGCAGGTGTAACAGCTCGTCAACCCGCTGGCTTAGATATTTCTGTATCCAAGGCCATAGCAGAGGCAGTAGAGAAGGCTACAGAAAGGCCATGGAACGTCTTGCGACAACTATTTTTGAGTCCTTGGCACAAATGCTGTCTAGCCAGCTGGCGCAGCTCATTAACACCACCTCTACCCAGGTTCAAGCATGCCAAGTTTCAAATATTCTAAATCTAGGTCCAAACCAAACATCGTCACCCAACCCAGTACCTAACTCTCCTTGCGCAGGACCTTCTACTCGTGTAGAGACGGAACCAGCACCCCTAACAGATGATTATGAAGAATTTCAGGATGTAGACATGGAACTTAAGAGTATGAAACGCACCAGATCTCCTCCCCCCAAAATTTCCCCTAAGTCAAAACCTAAAAAATTTGTAAAAGAGAATCTTTCCAAGAAAGACTTCTTGAAAGATAGCATTTTAGAGCAGGCGGTCTCCGCCACCGTTCTATCTTCACCATAGGCTCTCTAAAAATCTTACAGTGGAATTGCCGTTCGATTGCTTCTGCTGCTACAGATTTATCATATATTTCTTCTGAATTTTCCCCAGACATAATTGTATTACAAGAAACCTGGCTCTCAAATGATCAAAAGTTTTTCCTAAAAAATTATCGATTATTTCGTTTGGATCGCCCTTCTAGAGGTGGTGGCATTGCTTTCTTGATTTTAACAAAATTTAGTCACAAGGCCACGATATCGTATCAATGTATGTCTGCTGAATGTGAAATTTTAGCATTAGACATAACACTTCCAGACTGCTCCCCCTTTTCCCTAATTAATATATATTTCCCGGCAGGAGTGCAGGATACCCGATGCCTAGACATCGCATTAGCTTCGTGCAAAAAAGACATAATACTCGCTGGTGACTTCAATTCTCATCACGTGTCTTGGGGGTTTAAAACTGACTTGGGTGGAAAACGCCTGTGGGAATGGACTCTTGACAATAACCTTTCTTGTTTAAATTCAAAAGTTGTTACGTTTGTTCGCGGCCATTCTCAATCAGCTCTAGATCTCACTTTTTCCAGCTCATCTTTAACTATATCCTCGTGGAAAACTATAGACTGTGCAACCAACAGCGACCACCTTCCTATTATATTTGAGATTGATTTCCCTGTGATTCCCCTCAGCAGTAAACATATCACATTTGTAAATTATGACAAACTTCAAAAGGAGTTGAAGTCTACGATGCTCTCCCGTATGAATATGCAAAAGGATATTAGGGCTATGAGTCTATGTGCAGTTTTAAAACATTCCTTAAAGAGTTCAGCTTTTAATTTAAACTCCGCCACAGGTAAATCTTTTAGCCCTTGGTGGAATTCAGAATGCACGCGGGCTCACCGAAAACGGAAAGCTGCTTGGAAGAAACTTCTCTGTAATCAATGTCCGAAAATTGGAGTGATTACCAATTCGTTGCTGCATCTTTCAAGCGTACGATAGCTAAAGCCAAACATAAGTATGACGAGAATAAATCAAATTATCTCTCTAATTCTAAAAACAAGAAAGCCCTTTTTAGATTTTTACGCTCACGAATGATGATTCCGGTTCCAGCAAATATTGACTCTTTCGTCCTCTCGCCACGCGAATTGTCCGAATTATTGGAAAATATTGGAAAGGGCATAGAAGATAGGTTTTCTTCAATAGTTCCACCATACCAATTGAAATCACTACCGCTAGAAGAATTTAAGGAAGTTACGTTTCAAGAATTGGCGGCTGTTGTTCGCTCTCTGCCTTCTTCAGCACCAGGACCAGATGGAGTTACCACAGCTGTGATAAAAATTCTGTATGAATTGTCTCCGCACGAAATTTTGAATATGGTAAATTATTCTTTAAAAAATGCCTGGATACCCTCAGAATGGAAAATTGCTAAGGTAATTCCGATACTCAAAAAACATGGAGGTGGATATTATTTAGATAATATTAGACCAATTTCTCTCACATCCAACTTGGTTAAGCTAATAGAAAGAATTTTGAATAGCCGCATGATGACATACATAGCTGAAAACTCAATACTTAGCCCCAGTCAAATTGGCTTTATATCAGGGTGCTCGATATGGTGTGCGCACATAGATCTAGAGAGTCGAGTACTACTTGCACGTCGTAGGCGAGAATATTCAGCATTGGTGACTTTAGATCTAGCTAAAGCTTATGATTCAGTGGAACATGGACTTCTGATAAAGCAGCTAGAGATGTACAGGTTTCCGAAATACATCACGGCGTGGATTGCAGAATTTTTAAGGGAAAGAGAATTTTATTGTTTTCAAAGCGGATGTTCATCGTCAAAGTATAGACAGAAACGCGGAGCACCACAAGGATCAGTGTTATCTCCTGTTTTATTTAATATATTTTTAAGCTCCATCCCATCGCTCCATGACATTCATGTATACGTTTATGCCGATGACATCGCTTTTTTCGCGTCCAATGATGATCTAAATGCACTGTATCAATTGCTACAAAATTACTTATGCATGCTTGAAACCTGGATTGCTAATATACATATGTCTCTGGACGTTAGAAAAAGTGCTCTTCTTGTCTTTCCTTTAGATGTTCCCATTAATATTTCATTGGTGTATCGTCAAGAGTTCATTCCCCAAGTGAATTGCCTTAAATACCTGGGAATCACGTATGATGGTCACTAAACTGGAGAAGCCACATTGAAAGAGTTGCGTCTAAGGCAACTCGTGCCGTGGGATGGCTACGTAAGATCAGTCATCAACGATATGGGCTGCGAAGGCATACATTAATTATGATATATAAAATGTATGTCCGACCGATCATGGAATTTGGAAGTGTCTTGTTTTCTGGTAGCCCAGCTTATAAAATTCAACCTCTGATAATATTAGAAAGGGAAGCTCTGCGATTGTGCCTTGGACTCCCTAAGTTTGTTGCCAACACCGTGCTGTATATGGAAGCACGAATGCCAAGCTTAAAAAGCAGATTGAGGATGCTTACAGTCCAAACGTATTTAAGAATTTACGAATCTCCTCAAAGAAGACCTATGCATATTTTTATTAACGAACCAAGTTTATTCTTTAATAGTCATTGGTCGCGATTACACACCCCTTAGATCGTATTCGTACAGGCACTGCTATCACCATTGAATGTACAAATTCAACGCATTCAACCAACAAGTCAATCAAAAAGAAGCCTCCAGATAGAATTTGACGATATTTTCCCCTCAAATGCAAAACTAATGCCATACCAATATTTAAATGATCAGTTACAAGATTACCTCTCTCACCTGGAAACAAACAATATCATAGCCACTGATGCTTCACAGTCCGAAGAGAAGGCTGGCGTAGGCATTTTCTCTCCTTCTCTTAATTGGTCCTTCTCTATTCGTCTTCCAGATTACACACCTATTTTCATAGCAGAATTATTGGCCATTGTCCTAGCGCTACGTAAACTTCCTGCAAATCAATCAACAGCTGTCGTAGTTACAGATTCTCTATCGGTATGTGTGTCGCTTTCCACGGAAACGAATGCAGCTCTCCTTAGCTTGTTTCACAATTTAGTCCCTAAAAGTTTACAAAAAATTAACTTGCTGTGGGTTCCTGGACACCGCGGTTTATATCTAAACGAAATGGCAGATTTATTAGCAAGAACGTCTCTAAGTGGGCCTTTGATCCCTGTTTTACCAGATACTTCTTACGTCACTGCATCGAGATACAGAAAATTTTGTTTGCAAAATGATTTAAGCAACTTACCGCTGAAACCATCTACAGACTTTCAGCATCTAGGTTTTTGCTGGAATAAACAGTGGTGCTCTTCTCGGCAGTTGGAAGTTACTTACACCAGACTACGCTGTCGCATCCCGCAATTGAATTTTTATTTACATAGAGCTGGTCTCACGATGTCCCCTCTATGTCACAACTGTAAGGAAATTGAATCAATAGAACATTACTTTTTATCATGCAGACGATATTCATGCCACAGAAAGTTATTACTGGAAGCTCCACTTTACAAAATTGGATTAGGTTTAAACATACCAGTATTGTTATCATTGGGGCTTCAGCACTAGGCTATAGTCACAGAGACGTGTGTTGCGCAGTATTCAATTTCTTAACTGAAACAAAACGATTACCCTGCTAATTATTGTTTTTGTATTCTACACATCAGATGCATTCATATCACCTAAATTGATTTCTCCAAATTGTTTTGTTAATATTACCTCCCTCTGATTGTAACAATTCTTCACTTTCACCTTTTTCAGTCAGTCTGACTGCTCGCTCGCGTGCTAATCTGGTTAGTGCGACATCTGTCTTTTTTGTCTTTTACTTGGCATTTCTTGTTTTCTTGTTTTAAAATATGAATTTTCTTTAGCATTCCCACTGCCGCCCGATTCTTGGCCTATCCTCCTTAGTGGGTGCGAGCCATAACGGAGGTGCATCATCATCATCAGATGGTGTCACCCTGGCCACAGAGCTACAACCCTCTGTATATATTGTAAATACATATATTTTCTCCCCGTAACATTTTGGTGGAAGTGCGGGGTAATCTTGCCACAAGCCGGCCCTGGATCTTCGCAGCGGGCGTCACATCGGTTCCGCTGTTATGGCTACTGACGCTGCCTCCGACGCTGACGCTGCCTCCGCCACTCAGACAGCGGCGGAAGTGGTACTAACCCAGCTACGTCACCCGGGAATCTTCACTGGCACTGGCAAGGTCGACGTCGAAGACTGGCTGACGTCGTATGAGCGCGTAGGTAAGCACAACAAGTGGAATGCCACACATTTGCTGGCCAACCTGATCTTTTACTTGGGAGGAACCGCGAACGTATGGTTCGAGACGCATGAAACCGAAATTACAAGCTGGGACTCCTGCAAGGAAAAGCTACGCGATCTTTTCGGAAGGCCTGTGGGACGTCAAATGGAGGCCAAGCAAGAGCTAGCGTCTCGTGTGCAGACACCAACCGAATCATACGTCGCGTATATTCAAGACGTTCTGGCTCTCTGCCGTAAAGCGGACGCGGACATGCTAGAGGCCGATAGGGTTGGACACATCTTGAAGGGCATCGCAGACGATGCGTTCAACCTCCTGCTTTGCAGGAACTGCTCAATGATTGAATCCATCATAAAGGAATGCCGGAATTTTGAGCAAGCGAAGAGCAAACGCATCGTACAACGCTTCGACCGACTTCCCAATACGGCTGCCACTTCCTCCTGCAACGACCCTCCGGCATCACATCCGCCTGCCACGCCAAGCTTGACACAGGTCATCCACCGCGAACTTGAGGCTATGGCTCCAAGTTCTCACTGTCCCCATACGCACGACAACATGACCATCTCGCTCATTCAAGCTGTTGTCCGCCAAGAAATTGCCAACATGGACATCCAGTCTTCCGTCCGCCCACGTCCTACCCCGCGCCTCCACCAAAACACCTACCATGGAGGAAAGTTGAACGCGCTTATATTTCCAATCGCCATAATTACACTCGCAGGACGAGCGTCAGGTGCTGGAGCTGCGGGCGTCGCGAATCGAGTGCATGCAGAAGTACTTCCAGGATGCCCCACGAGGCATCCGCGACAGGAGGTACGCGAATCTGGTGAAGCGAGTTCAGGCGCTTACCGACAGCGTCGTGGACACGAACCGCCAGGCAAGTGTTGCCTCCCTCATTGTCATACATCTAACAACCCTACCCTTTAAGAGCATTTAATTTCTTGAAGACAGCAGCATTGTTCGGCCTTATTACACCATGGAAAAAAAGAGTTAATAAAAAAAAAACGCGTCTATATAAGAGCGTTTCCTATTTGTACTGTCACTGTGTATAAGAGATATTGTTGTGGTTCGCATTCCTACTTGAGTGTTTCCTTCTTCTGTTACTGTGTTAGGTGATATTGTTGTTAGCTATATTGCTTTGAGAGTTTCTTTGTAATGTTTCGCGGTGTAATTTTGACTTGACAATTATGTGATAACGTAAGTGTAGGTTGTATGCAGCACCTGTTCAAGAGCCAAGGAGTAGCGGGCACCCTTTTGGTGCGCTAATAGAGAGGTTTAGCTTGTCCGGTAATCGGGTAAACGTGGGCGGACCGGGCGTTGGGGCGTTTTGCCGGAACCGTAAACGTGAGGGGCCTGTATGGTGCTGCCACCTGGTGGTACAGAAATCAAACAGGCAAAAAGTAGCTAATATTGCTGTAAACATGTGTATTCTACTTCTCTGCTGGTGTAAATTTTCGGCGGCAACACGATTACGCCACTGTCGAACATTTACACCAATAGCGAAGTAGAATACACTTGGTTACTGCAATATCAGCTGTTTTTTGTCTGTTTGATTTCTGCGCCAGCAGGTGGTAGCACCATATAGGCCGCTCACGTTTACGGTTCCGACAAAACGCCTCAAAGCCCGGTCCGCTCGCGTTTACCCGATTACCGGACAAGCTAAACCTCTCTAATGTCTCCTTATATCCGCTCAATTAAAAAAAATTGAAGACCCTGCAACCTGGAACCTATAGCAAGGTTTACATCATCATCATCATCATCATCATCATCATCATCATCATGATGATGAGCCTATATTTCTATGTCCACTGCAGGACGAAGGCCTCTCCCTGCGATCTCCAATTACCCCTGTCTTGCGCTAGCGTATTCCAACTTGCGCCTGCAAATTTCCTAACTTCATCATCCCATCTGGTTTTCTGCCGACCTCGACTGCGCTTCCCTTCTCTTGGTATCCATTCTGTAACTCTAATAGTCCACCGATTATCCATCCTACGCATTACGTGGCCTGCCCAGCTCCATTTATTCCGCTCTATGTCAACTAGAATATAGGCTATCCCCGTTTGTTCTCTGATCCACACCGCTCTCTTCCTGTCTCTTAACGTTTATATATCTGCTGGCAAATTACGTAGCACCGCCACGACGATTAGGCCGAAGCACTGTGGGACAACACAGAGCGCACGTATGTTGCACGTATCTGTTCTCGCCTTCGTAGCCCTCCAATTATGACGTACTGACTATCCGGGGCTGTTAATTTGACCTAGGGCTGAGTTTAAAGTGTCGTCAGCTCAGTTTTCTTTTTCTTTTTGCGAACTTTAATGGCGAGCAGTACAGACGGGAATATATTAGGTGGCACGTGCAGCTCCAGTGTTTAAAAGCGCCGTGTGGGGTAAGGAAAGACCAGACAAGTCGCAAAATTAAACGTTTTTTTTCTGCATTTATTTACGGCGAAGACATAATAAGAGACATATACAAGTACGCGAGATATCGTAAGATGAATATATGTATGAAAGAAGGAAATTTACAGAGGCAGAAATAAACAAGAAAGATTACACTTGTTTCGTTTGAATACAATGACGGACGCTACGCATATTTCCTCAGCAATCCGTTAGCTGGCAGACAACTTCGAGTGGTAGCTTTCAACGGGAGCAGAGATAGCGTTTCCATGATGTAGGGTGCGGGACAAATGGTGTGCAGAACGGGGTCTACTTTCGGGCTTCGCCTATGATATGACAGGGCGTTTCATCACCGTGCTGAATAGCTAACGTATCTCAACGTAGCGATAATAGTACGGGTCATGTTTCTTTCAGATTTCGGTCTGCATGCGACAGTATGAAGCTCCCGAGGAGGTAAGCCTGCCTTTCTTTTCTGGGGATCGGTACCTCGCACCTTAGTTATTTTTCACTAAAGGTAGTTTTTGAAAGCATGACGCTGAAGGTGATACAGCAAATGATAGCTACAATGTGGCTTTTCAACAAGAAAAATAATATAGCATATGCCATGTAGAGGAACGAAAATAAGTTGCGCAAATGCGTTAACATGCGCTCGCAAAATATTACTGCAGCTATGAAAATATGGAGGCCCCCATAGAACTATAAAAAATTCTGCGAAATTCAACACCTTTTGACCAGATCACGAAAAAAGCAGTGCGGCCATTTTAGCGATTTTGTCGCTAAATTTATCCATTTTGTGGTCTACTTCTTCTTCTTCCTGAAGGTTTACGTGCCAAAACCAGTTCTGATTATGAGGCACGCCGTAGTGGAGGTCTACTTAGCGACAGATGTTTCAGTTTAGCGACCGGCGACTTTAGCGACGTGACAGAACAATAGAGGTCAATTTAGCGACTTCGAAGTTAGGAATGTTGCTGCAGAAATAGCCTTCTAGAACACATTTTATTATTCAAAAGCTACATGTGAGCGGCCGAAATTACCTGTATGGCACGTAGGTTCTGTGACTGTGATGAAGTAATGACTGCCTTCACAGGATTCACTGTATGCTAAAAATGCGTGCTTTTTATGCTTTACGAAACCGATTTTATTAGATCTTACCGCTTCAGGTTCAGCACTTTTACCAAATGCGTTCGGTTGGTGGACATTCAGAAATTTTACTGCGAGATTTAGAACGCTGCAGTAAAATGAGGTAGACTGACTGTAGAAAAACGCATACATGGTTGCGGCTGGGATCGTTCTCGCGAGCCTCGACTCACTGCTTCCTTATCGCATGGGTTTTGGACAAATCGGTATTGTGAAGACCTTTCAGGTAGACCAAGGGGCATAAGCGTAGTATTAGATATACATAAAGGTCACCTAATTGTTATCGCCGTGGTAACATGTAACCTTGTACGTCTTGAAGAATATTGATACCCTTTCAGGCGAGCCGAGATCTAGAAAACTTTCAGGAATAATGTGGGCCATGTGCCTTTGCATGTCAGCAAAATCAGATTGATTGCGTTCTTTTGAATCACGCTGTCGTTGGAACCTCACAATCTTAGGGTAAACTCCCAATTTCAATAGTCATCGTTCGTTGTTTTGCAAGTATAATACTAATTAATGTAAAAGCCCACTACACAATACTTGCAAATTGACTGTTTATTCCTCATTAACATGGACCCTCCTGTTGCGGGTGAGTTTAATGAATGCTTTGCACCATGCTAGCGTATATTATAGTGTTCCAAAACACCTACAGTGCGTTAAATTTACCTAAACGTTTTAGCGACAATTTTAGCGACATTGCAGCAAAATATGGCGAAAATTTTGGGGATATTTTTGTCTCACTTTAGCGACACGCTTAAAACTTTTTTGGCAACACTGGACAAGAGCGTTAAAAATCTGCTTTGGTTTGAATCTTTTTTGTTTAGTGTTATGGTAATGCCGCAAGCGTGACACAGATTTGGGGAAACTAAGAAGACGTTTACTTTGTACAACAAAACCCGAATGTACGACAGTATTCTGCTACTATGAAAGTGGCCGGACTCGTGACCCATTTGTTTCCATGGCTCGACTCATGGTACGCAGAAAGCATAGCAGGCATAGACCAACCGCGGTAAATGAATCAGTGTGTTGAAGTATTGCCACATTTCGTGGAAGAGGCCGATTTGAAGAAAAGCATGTTTACTTGAATGTAAGCGGACATATTTTAAAGTAAACAATTTACGAAAATCTGGGTTGGTTTAGGTGAAGTGATGTTACGTTAGCTTACATTAGCTTACCCTAGCTTAGCACGATGAAGCAGGTTTGAAAATCAGCTTTGCCAGCAAAGGCCAGACACATAACGCAAGTTCAATACGGCCAACGTTTGCAATTATTTTGCCTAGAAGCATACTATAAACTACATTGCAACTGACAGCTTTCAGCGCGTCATTTTGCTTGTTTTAAGAAACACCCCTCCCCCTCCCCTCGTCTTGATAACGCATAAAAGTACGATTGGCCATATTTGTACGTACTGCAATGTTGGACATCGTGAGGACGACACGAAATGAATGTTGCAAATGCTTGCGAAGAGCGTCAAAAATCGTAATAAAATGCATGTTCTTTTCGCAGTCGAATGCGTTTCCTTGTAAGCGTTACACTTGAGGAATCATAAATTAACCTTTATTGAGCTGACGGTTGTTGACGTCCTATGGTGGAAGATCTCCCTTAGTGTAGGAAGCCTTAATTGGCATCGAGCCGTCGTCGTCACCCGGTCCACCAGTTTGCGCTGGCCATCCGGTTGGGTGCTGGTCTGCTGGTGCTCCCACTGCCAGACCGAGGAAATTATTTTGTTTCTACCCTTTTGAACTTTGGCGGTTGGCGTAGAATTTCGACAAGCCTAGATAAGAGTAAATATGCAATAAGTGGCCAACGGTATGCATAGCGTACTAACAGATCAGCCAATGCCGGCATTACGCTTCGTGGAGCGCTCATTAGGAAAAACGTTGGGAGGCGGTTCACCTTCAGGTTGGCGCCAACAAAAGATAATGTCTTCATCCAGCGAGTTCGTGTGAAAATAAAGTGTATGAACCATCAAATTTATTCTGAGGCCCACAGTGTCTCAAATGACAGCCTCTGCGTCTTCGGCCAGAGGAGGATGAAAAGCGCTTATTATTCAAGAACGTGAGTCGGCAGCTTTGCGACGCAGCCTCAACAACGGCATCTCGAAATGCTAGATGTCATGAGGAAAGAATGCGTGAACGCTCGCCTTTATTTCTATTATAATATCATTGATCTGAATCATCAGCATTAGCTAAAGGCTGCTCGTGCACGCTGGGCTTAACTCCGCGACGTCTTTATCGCGGCACTTTAAAAAGAGACACTCAGGTGGAGCAATTGCTGGCGTGCACTTCTAAGGACAGCTACACCGGTACCTGAAGCCATTTTTCTCCTCCTCACCCTCCTCCACCTCCTTTTATTTCACGCTATCTGCAGGAGTTGCGTGAGAGGAACAAGGCGAAGGAATCCTGCATGAGGCGGCTGCTGCCGGACGTGGCTCCAGAAAGGTTGGAGTCTGTCTTCGTCGAGTACTTGAAGAATAGGAGCGCCTACTTGGACGATTGCGGTCAGTTCCTGCTCGGCAAAAAATACTTTTGTACTTATTTGTCCCCAGTTTTGTGCACCTAAGCTAAATGCCGCGAAGAATCAAAATGTGCGCGACAATACGCAAATAGAAACACGTTATATGTTGTCACATGATACCCCTTTTTAGTGTAATTGTCAGCTGCACTGTCCGCTTCATGCACTTGGGCCGGAGCAACACAGTAGCTATTTGGTGGTGTTTTTCCATGAGTTGAAGAACCTCAATTACGCCAAAATGGACCAAGTTCCTCGAGGTGTGTCCCTTATAGACCCTTGCAAACATTGTGACGCCGATGGAGCAAACGATCGCGTGAGGCGAACAAATAAAGAGGTTGAAGAATAAATGAAATAAACGAACGAATAGAATCAAGTAAGCGACCAAAT